>NC_092815.1:109223031-109383031 GCF_023375885.2 Dermacentor andersoni
AAATATACTTTTCTATGATCGACAGCAAAAGAAAAAAAATTGCGGCGAAATCGCAGAATATGAAGGAAAATCAAGTATTGTCGTTCATAGCCATTTACCGAGAGAAAGTGCAGAGTGTCTGCCGTAGGCGAAGCAGGCAGTATTGCAGCCGTGTAACTGGGATTATTGCCCGGCATATACCGACGCAAGCTCCAATCAGGACTCAGCACTAGAGAGCGCCGACCGCGACATCTCGAGCACTTGCTCGCACATGTGAGATACGTGTGGTCTGGTTGCAATACGTGCTCTCAGGCAATGCTTCATCCATCTTATCATGCAACTGGCACGCTCTACGATTCCACTTAGAATATATCAGATGGTCGACGATCACGAAGAGGATAGTGTCGATCCTGTCTACATGCGATCTCTGTGGTAAAGCGGAAACGCCCACCGGTGGTGACGAACGCGCGTGGTCTCCGACTCGGTGTCGCTTGATTGTATAAGCGAAATGTAACCGTAGAAGTACTGAACCGCGTTCACGAACGCGTTTCCGGTAGAAAAATTCGTGCTCTGGCGTAACATGAACTTCTGGCACCCTAACTCGTGACATCCGGCTGGAGTAGGGGTTCTCTCCCTAAAACACACTGGTTAGGATTAGACTAACAGCTGCTGGCACCAATTTGTGCTGTCCATTGTAATTGCGTGCGAGAACCTCATCACCGACACCCATTTCGTGCACGTTACTGTGTTTACTCACTCTCTGTCTAAACTGCAGGCCGGCCACCCTCCCTCACCGCACGTTTCAGTACATCGAGAAAGGTATAAGCAAACGTCGCCCTAACAGCAAGTTGGGTGCTGCCTCATGTGTGGTCGCAGGGAAAGTGTTTCCACAGGCAACCAGAAATCTGTCCGAAGCTTTACCTGTAGACGATGGCTTGTGCCTTCCTTTTGCAGGAAATTTTTTTCGGACTCTGCAGGAATTTTTTCGGGTTCTGCACGAGACGTATCCGCCTCCCTGTGGTCGATAGTATTGCGCAGTCTGGGCGTGCCAAACGTCCACCTCTTTTACTGCGACGTAGACTGTTTACCGACACAATTTTCTCGGGGCACCAAAGCGTGAACAACATCTCTGAAACATTCAATATTGGTCGCCGCAAAAGTAGAGCACATCACAAACACTTCTGGCCACTCGAGTGGCCGTCGACCACTGTCAGAAACACTGAACGTTGAAATCACCCGGAAAATTTATTCATTCACAGGTACTGCCAGCCTTGTATGTGCCAACCAAATTCTTGGTTCCGGCGTGGCCCCCGGCGCGAAGACAGTACCACGGGTGCAATGGTGCTTTGAGTGGAACAATGCGTTCTTTTGGAACATTTACACGTTATGTAGTCACACCTTCAGGGTTCTCCTCAATCGATGGCTAGCCGACTGCCTGACAATACCTTCGCAGCCTACAATGTGTACAGTTCGCAGGTAACCTTCGTGTAAGTCGTCTATGCATTACCACTACACCATGCAGTCTTCCCCGTAGGACCCCTCCTGTTCCTAGTGGGATGCATCCCTGATCCACCGTTATTTCACTGCACCTGGTGAAATAACGTCAAAGCTTGTCACGAACGAGAGACATTAGAGATCCGGCACTTATAAACTAGTGCTTGTAAAGGAACATGGTCATGTTCCATGGCGCGCGCCGTTTCTTTCCTCGATACGGACAGGCAATACAGTGGTAAAGAATGGCAAGTCTCTACTTTCTCTGTTATTTACTTTTTGACACATGGCAGCGACAGCTGGGAGCAACTATCTGCTTTTATCTTATAACTGCAGACCTTAAATACGAGGTCATGAATACATGCTGTCAGCGTCACTGTCCAGTGCTGTTAAAGCGCGCCTGCAAATGAAGGAATCCCAGTTGTAGGTCCCAAAATTGGCTTATAGGCGTACAACTCATGTTTGGAGTGAATATTTGCCTGCAAATGTCGCAATGTAATTTTTCCATACCAAAAATCGTTGCAAACACCACCTTCTATTTTTCTGGTTCCCTGTATTTTCTATAATCCTCAACAAAGTACGCTGTTAGATACGGGACCTTTTCGTGAGCCTCCTTCGAGTTCACCAAATCACATTGAATCGCGCCACACCTAAGTAAGGAACGCAGAAGCACATCTACCAAGTTACCGAGGCGCAGCTCGTCCAGACAAGTTGGCGTCCCCCACCCCGTGCGCCGCATGTGGAGCTATTCACTGCTTGACTCTTCCCGAAAGTGTAGCGGGAGCCTGGAACTGTTCCAGGTAACGTGGGTCCCCAGGAAAGCTGCTTTGCAGCTCTGAAAGGTCGCTCGAGAACAAACCGCCTGCCCCCGCTGTGCGCTTGCAAGCCGCGAGGCACAGACGGCTGTAATGCACCATGAAGCCCTGGCAGCAATCCCCCGTCCGCCTTTGTGACGGCAGTTACAGACCAGGAAGGCAATACCGCCGACAAGTTATCCCTCGGACAATTAGAGCCCAAGGAGTGACCCTCTGAGCCGAATGGGACCTACACTCGCACGTGCGCCTACCATTGGCCGAAAATGACGCCACCTGAGCGGGCTCGCCGATTGGCCGAATGTGACGTCACTTCGAGACACCGAAGGGGTTAAAAACCAGAGACCAGTAGAAGCAAGGGAGCATTCCTTCATTCATCGCGTTCGAGCTTCTTGCCACGGGCCGCAGCGTCCGAGTTGCTGCCGGCCCGTAATGACTTTTATGACTGTTAATTTCTTTGTACTCTCACTGTAAATAATGTAACTAAACCTCCAGTTTTTCATCTCAAAGTCCTCCTCAACTTCGGACAACTCCCGCACTCAACGGCAAGGTCGAAAATCTGGGGGACAGCAATTGGGATTGTCCGCCAGAACCGACAACTGGTGGCAGCGCTAGAGATGAACCTTCGTACAAAGAGATCCAACAGCGCGAAGAATAGCTAACGGACCTATAGCTGCCGTCATCAAAAACGTGAGAACTGCACTTACTCGGTACTTGGATACGTCGCAAAACAGCATTAATGGTGTATATTCGTTTTAGTTGGCTGAGTAGGGAGCTGAAGATACCTTCTTTTTTATTCGCTCAAATGCTGCTCTGCAGTGGTAGTCTCATCACCAAGGAGCGCGCTTCCGCAGAAGCTTGTGAAAAGCTGAGCAACGATTACTTTCCGCAATATATGAAAACGCCCAGAAAACAATGTAGCTGCTACTTTGTTGTCGTACTTGTAGTCGTTATAACTGTGTCAACATTGTGCGGTGAAGCCGACATTTGCAATGCTCTTATGCCTCAGACAACATAGCTCGACTTCACAAAAACGCACGTTTTCCTTATTTCACTCTGACACCAATCTATAGCATACTTTGCAAGGGTTGAGGTTACACCTTCTTGGGGCGACATCTTTTCTAGTACTTTGTGCAAAAACTTCAGACAAAACAAACAGAAGATGGAACACACTTGCGCGTACATGTCTCAACTTCTGTCGGTTTTCTCTCAAGCTTCTGCGCTAACAACTAAAAAAATCGCTACCATACGTTCCAAGTGCGCTTGAAGTTTAATAAATGATCCTCAGTGTTTCTTTTTTTTGGTGAATAAAATCTCATCCAAGTAACAGCACACTTCGGTCAAGACCTTCAGCACTGCATCCAATATTTTTGTGACCTGACGCTCACGTAATTCCGAACGCTAGCTTGTTGACGGCAAGCAGTCCAACTCTGTGCGTTCAAGGTTAAATATTTTTCGACCCCTCCGGGGTGTGTACTCCGGGATGTGGGAGTGCTTCCAAAAAATTACCTAGCTAAGGCGATGAATAACATCTGATGTCAAGCGAGGGGTTAATAGTTTCTTTACATCTGTAGTCACCACGTAGGAGTATGCTACCCTATTTATCACGTACATGAAAGGATTCCTTTTGTTAAAATAATTTTGATATCTCGCCTTCTACAGCCACCTCTAAAAAGCTGCATATCTCTTTCTTTCGAGAAGCACGCTCACTGGTCCAGCTTCAAAAACAGCTAGTGCCGTTCACCCGTTACTGTACCAAGCTCGTAACAGATCCTACTTCGCTGGTGACGCATCGGGCCTTGAATTTATACACCGCTTGAGGAGGCGAATGGAACCTTGAGTTCACTCAGAGCCCCAAATCGTGTGCCATTCTAGAAGCACTGTGTGCAACTAATTTCCTCTCACCCCAGCAGTGACCTATCCTGCTTGTTTGACAAGGGAGTGTAGTACTTCAGCCGCCTCTCCACCATGCTGTGAATTCACGACCGTGAAACCGCGAGCCCAAGGCACGCACCCTTATAGATGTGCAGGGTGACTTCTATCTGTCTGCAGCTGGCCGATGGAAGCTGCCGGCAGAACTACTTGCAAGGGACGATTTATACTGCAGTTCCGGTGTCGTGATCCATTTTTGCCAGTGCACCATTTGTAACAAAAATTGAATCCCGGCTTCTTGAAGCCGGGTTTGGGTACGGGCTAGTTGGCTAGTTTCTTGAAGCCACCTGAGCTGAAGGGGTGGTAGTCGGGTCTGCTGTCACAAGCCTTCGCGTTTTCACGTGTTTTTCAATTTTGCGCCTCATGTTTCTCTTGCCTCGAGACGTTTTTTCCCGCTATGAGAGACGGTTTGAAATGTCGCTTTCTTGCGTACTTATTTGACTAGGCTTAATATGAGGGCATAAAGAACGAGTGGGGTTAGGACAACAAGCAAGCAAGCAAGCAAGCAGGTGGCGTGTTACCAGCTGTTGTTTAAACCTTGAACAGACCAGTGGGCGCTTCTTCGTCCCCTGTTTGCAATATCTGCAATTGTGTAAGCGCTGGCTCCACGGCTGGAGTTTCGGCAGCATCCTTCCGCGAGTGCTTCCACTGTCAAAGCGCGGACGACTGCTTTCCCTAGCGTCGGCTTATCGTCATTGGTAAAAAGCACCAGCGAATTCCTCTGAGTGTACTCTGACAAAGTCATCCCGTAGCGCTTCGTGTATTGGCTCAAAAGTAGCAAATCTCAGACAGCTTCCAAAGCCCAATACAAAGTATTTGGACATTAGGTCGCCGTCGTGATGTGATCCTTGTTGAATTTGGCCAGCTTGCTGATAATGGGCGGCTTTGGAGCCAATTGCTCATCCACAATGCTCTTTAGGTCCACGAATCTATAGGCGAGGCACGGACAGACCCAATGAACAATTTAAACAGCCCGCATGTTCGCAGGCATATGATGCTAAAGAACCCGTGCATTTGGTGCTTACAGGAACCCGCTTTACAATCATTAGCGATGTCAGCCTTTCCTCCTATGTCATCCATCCGTTTTTGGAGTTATGTGTCTGCCAGGGACGCCACAGGCAAAGTTTCAACGGAAAACAACGTTTACAGCCCGCGCAGCAGGCGGAACGTCGCATCATCAATGAGGACAACAGCATGCTGAGTACAACAGTGACTCAAGTTGGCATAAAAGAGGTTCATTGAAGACGAGCATCGACCGAGTGGCAGATACCCAGAGCTCCAAGTCGGCGTCAAATAATTTCTTCGAACAACAGTGCCTAAGACGTCCTGCATGTACAGTGACCATTGTCGGCGTGAAAGAAGTTCATGGAAAAGCCGAAACTATGCATACATTGCCACATATACACCGCGACTCAGGCTATTTCGATGCCTGCTTTCGAAACCTCATCCCCGATCACAGCTGCCTGATGCGCTAGCCATTCGCCCAGAGGAGGAGGAGGAGAGGCAGGAGGAGGAAATAAAGAGAGAAGGCAGGGATGTTAACCAGAAATGCGTCTGGTTGGCTACATATACCCTACTCGGAGGGACGGGAAATGGGGAATGGAAAGATAAGTTAGAGAGAGGGAGGTGAGTGGGAGGAAAGCAGCGGTGAGCTCGCGCAAGCACGCGGAGGGCCTGAGCGAGTCAAAGACGTTCACATGGGCCAGTCGCCCTCAACAAAGACAAAACTGCCTTCATAGCTTTGTCGGCCGACTAGCGATGAGGACGGTCTTCAAGTAGGACCTGCACAGACAACGGCCGATGGTCCAGTCGTCGCAATGCGATGAATAATGTTCGTCTTTCCGAGCGAAATTGATGACAATGGCACACTAAATGTTCGATGTTCTCTTGCACGCCGCCGACGTCACATGCATCACTGTCGGTCATTCCAATAAAAGTAGTGTATGCCTTCGTGCAAGCCACTCCCAACCACAGCCGGTATAGAACTGATGCCTCACGTCGGCAAACCCCGGGTTGAGGCCGGAGTTGTAGCCAAGGGTTCAGTTCGTACAACCTGGTGTGCCCTATAATTGGGGTGTTCCACTCTGTTATAGAGAGCTTGCGTGCCAGGTGACGAAGCTGCCTTGCACCATCTGTCCTGGAAAGAGGAATGAAAATGATGTGTTGTCCTTGATGTGACTCTCGGGCAACCGTATCTCTATCGCCTTGATAATTTCCACTTATCCAGCAATGGCCAGGTAGCCACTGGAAAATTATTTCATGCCCTTTCTGTTTGACGTCGTGATGAAGTTTGAAGATTTCGTATGTTAGCTGTTCATGAGCTTTACGTCTGAGAATTGACTGCATGCTGTGTAAACCCCGTCTCGAGTCCGAAAACACGGCCCACGTAGCAGGACTTTCGGTGTCAATGAATTTAAGCACCCTGCGCAGAGCTGTGAGTTCTGCAGCCATGGACGTCGTGACATGTGGCGTCTTGAATTGCAATGTTACTCCTCTTGTCGGCATAAACACAGCACCTCCAGAATTGGTGGATGTAGTCGATCCGTCATTATGGATGTGTACGTGGCTACTGTATTTCTCGTGCAACAAAAGTAAGCTCGACTGTTTTAGTGCAAGGAGACAATCTCTCCAATGATATTCACTGCATGCCTAGAAGAAGTATTCAAACTGTTACACTGGGAACGCTTAGGAGTCAGGATCAACGGCCAATATCTCAGCAACCTTTGGTTTGCAGATGAAAGTGCGCTGTTCAGAAGCACGGGGGATAGATTACAACGAATGAATGAGGAACTTGAACGAGAAAGTGTAAGAGTAAGGTTGAACATTACCATGCAGAAAATAATGATAATGGTCAACAGCCTGGCAAGTCAACAAGCATTCGGGATTGCCAGTCAGCCTCTAGAGTCTCTAAAGGAGCACGTTCATCTAAGTCAATTACTCGCTAAAAAGAAAATTGTACAATCGTTGAATTCTACCCGTGCTAACATATGGGGACGAAACTTGGAGCTTAGCCCCGCAAAGCCGAACATATTATATTTTATGCGCTTAATTTGATGACTGAAAATTCTGATTGAAGCGCTGGAAACCGAAAGCAGAACCCTTACTAGTGTTTGTGATATGCTGGCGGGAATTCTCAATAGTAGATAGTTCATCAAATAAATTATTATTTGAGTAACTACAGTTCTGAATAATTTTTGCTAACTTACCATTTTACCGTTTTCTTCGTACCAGTGCAATGTGTACAATGGCAAGAAATAAATGTAAAGATGTTATAATTTTCTTTGGTATGATATAGTGCTCCAGATTTGTGGGGTTAATAACGAAGCTCGAGAACAAGTTAAGGACCGGCCAAACAGCGATGGGGTGAAAATGATACGCGTAACGCTAAGAGACACGAAGACGGCGGTCTGGAACCGCGAGAAAATAGGGATAGCCGATATTCTAGCTGACATTAAGAGGCCACGTATAGCGCAGGGTAGACAACCGTGGTTCCGTTAGAGTAACAGAATTGGTGCCGAGGGAAGGGAAGCGCAGTCAAAAACGGCAGCAAACTAGGTGCGGTGATGAAATCGATAAATTTGCAGTCGCAAGTTGGAATAAGCCAACGCAACGGAGACGTATTTACAGATCGCAGGGAGAGACCTGCGTCCCGCAGCGAACATAAAGATGGGATAATGATGACGATGATGTCGCCGACGTGTCCTCGATGGAAGGATGTTCTGAGCGTCCCCTCTGGAACGGGGCGATGGGTTGCGATACCAAGCTCTTGCTATAATACTGCCTATTGTACTACCTAGCTTAAAAAAGAAAAAGAAAAATAACCACGATGAACTCCCGCAACCAAATTTCATGACCCCCTATTGTGAACTTTCCTTTTGTACGTCTCCGTTTTTTTACCTTTCCCTACTTTGGTTCCACCAATCTTCCAATCGCCTCTAGCTAATCTCTGTTGAGGACATATTTACTTTTCCCCTGCTCTCACTGAACCCAAGCGCTTCAAGGAGGCCAGGGGTGGCTAAATCAACGGCTGGGCAGATGAATTGTTTTTTTTTTCCTGGTTTCGTTTTTTTCTTTTAAGTAGATACTCATGGCCGGTTTCTTTTCCATTGCTGCCACTCATGAGATTATTTTAGCCTCTCTGACTTTCCGCTTGACATTCTTTGTTGCTGTGTTGCTCACCCTACATGCCGCGTACTTGCTGGTAAGCTTCCTAGTTCTTTTCCTCCACTGTGAATCAATGTTTTTTTTTTCTGTATAGATACCTGAACACTCTCCCAGTCCGTTTACTTTCTGCCATGTTCCTCAATCGTTCTTCATAATCAATTTTACTGTCAGGGTCCCTCACTTCATATCTAGTCCAGCCCATATCACCCTGCACTGCTTCATTTGTAGTCTTCCCGCGAGCGCCTAATGCGAGGCGTCTCACTGACCTTTCGTTCCCATCGAGTTCTGCATGTACACCTGAGTTCAAGCAAACAACGGCATTTCCAAAAGTAAGTCCTGGAACCATTACACCTTTCCACATACCCCGGAGCACCTCGTACCTATGGTATCTCTATAGCGCTCTGTGCATCATTATGGCTGCATTTCTCTTCACCTTAACTGTTATTGTTTTTTTCGTGTTTCCATATATCTATTGTGTTAGTTCATTCACAAACCAAGGTATCGTACTGTAAAAAAGAAGCAGTGGGGTTGTGAATATGGGAGAGTGAACGACGACGACAGAGACAAACCTTGTTTCGGTGCTCGATCGGCTGTACTACCTCTCGCTGCTCTATCGTTCTAGTCGCGAACGCTTACTGCCCAAAGTGTTTTGCGACATTTGGTGGAAGGTGCTGGACCTTTTGACACCTGCGACTCTAAAGCCGGACGATCCCTGTCACATCTCCCATGCTTGAGGAGACTAGTCCTACCGATCGACCCCCGGCACCGCTCCGGTCATGTATCCTGGTGCGCCACGCGAACGGCATCCTCCCATATTCAATGGGACTGACGATCATGACGCAGAGGACTGGCTTTCATCGTACAACCGAGTGAGTGCCCACAACAAATGAGCTGAAATTGACAAGCTTGGTTACGTACCATTCTAGCTTTCCGTGGTCGCCCATCTTTGGTTCCGAAACCATGAGGCTGACTTTTCCACCTGGGCAGCATTCCGAACTACACTTCAAGAAGTATTCGGTCGCCCTGCTCTGCGCAAACATCGGGCTGGACAACATTCTCACTGTCGTGCCCAACAAAAGGGCGAAACCTTTACCAGCTACATTGAAGATGTAGTTGACATTTGCCGCCGTATCAACCCAGATATGACCGAAGATGACAGGGTCAAGAACATCTTGAAAGGCATACAAGATGACGCCTTCCAAATCCTCTTGGCAAAGAATCCTCAGACGGTTAACAACCTCATTAAGTTTTGCCAGAGCTATGAGGAGCTACGCAAACAACGGTTTCTACGCGCCGAGCCCTCGCTCCGGACGTCGCGCCTTCAGCTTTGGGTGATGGTGTCAGTGCTACTCCTTGCAGTTCAGCAATCTTCTAACAAATCAAGCAATTTGTACGAGAAGAAATGGCACGCCAACTCTCTCTCTCTTCTGCCAGGCAGTCCAGCGTCAGGTGATACAAGAACAAGTCGCATAACGTCATACCACTTGCTCATCAACCGCCTCCTATGCCTGTTCCTCTTACGTACGTTGCCGTGGAAGCGAATCCAAGGCTTCCGTCTACAGTTATTCAATCCAGACTTACCAGCACATTTCCCTCACCTCCGCAAGCGGCTACAACATATGCACTTTGTAGCCGCTTGCGGAGGTGAGGGAAATGTGCTGGTAAGTCTGGATTGAATAGCTGCAGATGAAGGCCTTGATTCGCGACAACGGCAACGTACGTAAGCAGAACAGGTGTAGGAGGTTGTTTATGAGCAAGTGGTACGACGTTAGCGACTTGTTCTACTGGCTACTGGCGGCCACAGCAGCCCGTGCGCCACCTCGCCAATATTTCCATCTGTCTCCGCCCGCTGTTCTCAATCCATGGCGCACCCAGGACAACTGGCCTATCTGTTATTGGTGCGGCCTACCTGGGCCTATAGCACGGCTTTGCTGCGGCGTAGATGGTATCCTTCGGATTCTCCGAGGGCACAAAGCAACGGTTTCGACTCTCCGTCCTTTTCCGTTTCTGCCGCTCAGCCCTTCGAAGCCTCGCCTCCTGCTTCCCGAACCTTCAATACCCATCGGTCTCTGTCTCCCCGTTGGCGTTCTCTGTCGCCGCTTATATGTCGCCCTGAAGATATCCGAGACGAAACTAAGGACCGCAGTTCCGGAGGCAAGAACTGCGATCGCAACGAACTCCTCAAGACATCATTTATTCCCTGTGAACTTCCTTGAAGTTCATGCAGAAGTCATTGCCGTTCATGCGTTTGTAGACACGGGAGCAGCAATATCAGTCATATTGGACCAGCTCCGTCTCAACCTTAGAAAAGTCGCGATGCCATATTCTGTCATTTCATTAAGTACAGCAAGCGCTGCGCCGATTGAATCCTTAGAGAAGTGTACCGTGCGTGCTGTTATCAGCGGCACTTCATACCATGTTGAGTTTGTTGTTCTGCCTCGCTGCTCCCATGTCATTATATTAAGATGGGACTTTCTGTCCTCTCATCATGCCGTTATAAATTGTGCCCGTGCTGAACTCGCGATGACGCCATTCGGCCACACCGTTTTTCAAGATACTGATGACGCTTACGGTCGTGTGTTCGTCCTCTCCGACACCGAGATTTCTCCATACTCGGCCGCACTTGTACCCGTTTCTTGCGTTGGATTTTCTGATTCCACAGTTCTTTTCACGCCGTATAAGCTTGTTGCTCGCCGTCATCTCTTCTTGCTTCCTTTTGCACTTCTTGCCATTTGTCAAGGTTCCAGCCCACTTTACGTATGAAACCTGTTTCCTTGCCCTGCTAGCCTGTCACACGATCAATGTCTTGGTTACGCTGACGAAATCGAACCAAGCTTCCTTTAGGATGTGCCTGATGACCTGGCTTCTCCTCCAGTTGACGCTCTGGCCCTTCAAGTTTCTCTTCCCACGCTGCCGTATAACCCAACATTTTCCCCGTGTATTGATCCCAACCTCACTCCAGGTCGAAACGCCCAGATCGTTGATCTCCTTGACCGCTTTCATACGTCGTTCGACCTGCAACAATCTCGCTTAGGCCGCACTTCCACTGTGGTCCATCACATCGACACCGGCAACCATGCGCCTTTACGCCACATCCCGTATCGTGTATCCGCCACGGAGCGTAGCGTGTGAGGATTGGGAGGTCAATCCCACCGTTCGTAACCAGTTGTCAAGATTGTAGTCGGGCATGAAATAGATGGTAGCTGGCCCATGCCATCGTCCAATTTATCCACGCTGAGGACGTTGTGGAATGGAAGGACTGCTTCTCATCGAGAAAGAGGAATATGGGTTTATTTACAGTATCTACATAAGGATGTTGCAGTTCATCAGTCTACCATGACCGCGAGAGAAAGTACACTGAGCAGCCGCACAACAGCGGTTTATAAACACTCGGTCCTCCCTCGATCCCTAGGTGAGGGAAACGTTCGATCAGTAGACGAGCCACCTTTCACCGGGAGGGCTTCCGCACCGGTTTCACGGAGCCCACCGAGGGCAGACGGACTTCGCAGAACTCGGGGCTTACATTAGGAACGGTGCGTGGGAAGGGGCCTCCAAAGACGTTCCCTCGGAACATCCCTTGCTCACGGCAGACCGGGTCGGCGGTAGCGTGTTCAGTCACAAAGCCTGGTTCGTCGAGCTCATCTCGGCAATCCCGCGATGAAGGGTCGAGGACACGGCGTATTGTCCACCGCACACAGGAGACTTAGTGACACCGTGTGGCTAGAAGGTGGCGGTGGCTTTCCAGGAAAAGCCGACGCCGCTCTCGCACCTGGCTGGCAAGACTTGCACCTCAGCAGGCGGTTTTTAACAAGCGTCATCGCTGAGCAAGTTGGAGACATACTCCAACGCGGCGTCATAAAGCCTTCGCACAGTCCATGGGCTTCTGCTATAGTGCTGGTCAAAAAGAAAGATGGCACAATTAGCTTTTGCGTGGGCTACCGGCGACTCAATAAGATCACCCGCAAGGACGTTTATCCACTACCTAGTAGTGATGACGCCGTAGAATGCCTCCAATGTGCCGAATTGTCATCTTAACACTTACGACCCCGGTACTGGCAAGTGCCAGTGGCTGAGACAGTCCGTCCAAAAACTGCCTTCATCACACCTGACGGTTTACTTGAATTTACCGTGATGCCATTTGGCATGTGTAACGTCACTGCCTCATTTGAAAGAATGATCGACAATATCTTGCGCGGCCTCAAATGGCAGATATGCCTGTGGTATCTGGACGACATCATCATCTTTTCACTGGACTTTCCTTCCCACTTACTTCGACTTGAACGCGTCCTCATGTGCACCGCCGATGCTGGCCTCCAGCTTAAACTGAAGTGTCGCTTCGCTGCCCGGCAGCTGGACATCCTCGGCCATGTAGCGTCGAAAGAATATGTACTCCCTGATCCGGCGAAATTGCAAGCTGTTGGCCAGCTTCCGCAACAAACGACTTCGAAGGAACTGCGCAGCTACATTGGGTTGGCGTCATACTTCCACCGTTTCATCCGCAATTTCACCACCATAACAGCACTTTAACGCAGTTTCGTCGTGGTGGCCACAACCTTTCAACCTGGTCACCGGATCGCGATGCCGCATTCACAAAGTGGCGTCATCTCTTGACGTCACCAGCAATCTTGCGCCATTTAGACCCAAGTGCTACAACTGAAATACACACGGATGCCAGTGGCGTCCGCCTTGGAGCCATTCTCGCTCAAAGAAAGGCTGGCTTCGATGAGTACGTCGTCGCCTCCGCCAGTCGTGCACTCACTAAACCTGAATCGAACTATTCTGTACCAGAAAACAGTGTATAATTTGGGCCATAACCAAATTCCGTCCTTATCTCTATGGCCACCCATTTGTCGTGACAACTGATCACCATTCGCTGTCCTGGCTGTCGTACTTAAACGAACCATCTGGTCGTCTTGTTCGATGGGGCCTTCGACTGCAGGAGTACGACATCCGAGTGCTGTACCGTTGTGGCCAAAAACACTTGGATGTGGATACCTTGTCTCATTCGCCACTAACAGACGAGCTTATCTCCCTCATTGTCTCATTGGGCTCATTGTCCCAAGGCCTCATTGGCTGAGTCTTCCCTTGCTGCCACGGACATTCTTCTGGAGCAGAAGAAAGACCCATAGATCGTGTCCATGCTGAGTTTCTTGTCCACCCCATCGACACCCACTACCAATCGCGCATTAAGTTCCCAAACACATCACATCTCCATTCGCGACGGCTCTTGTACCGTCGTAACTACCTCCCGGACGGCCGCAAATGGTTGCTTGTCATCCCTCGTTATCCGCTTTCGGATAATTGTGCAGCGTTCCCCGACGACCCCCAGCGCGCGCCTGCAGGTGTACTGAAGGCATACGCACGTCTACGCCTTCGTTACTTCTGGCGAGGGATATATCGATTCATCCGTCATTATGTCCGCTCCTGTCTCGTTTTCCAACGCCACAAAGAGCCCCCTCGTCGTTCAACCGCCCCATTGCAGCCGTTGCCTTGACCAGCACGTGATTTTGATCGAGTAGGCATCGACATTTATGCACCTCTGCCAAGCACATCAGATGGTTCTCGCCGGGTAACCATGGCCATCGACCGTCTTACGCGCTATGCGGAGCTCCCCCTTTGTCCCCTGCACCTTTTCCCCAGCGCTTCTGCACGTGACGTCGCCTGGTTTCTCCTGCGCCACATCATCCTTCGCCACGGAACTTCCAGGGAATTACTCAGTGACGGAAACTGCGTGTTTCTCTCCGACGTCATCGAGGCTCTCCTCAAAGAATGCCGCATCGTTCATCGCACCACTACTGCATATCATCCGCAGACTAATGGCATGACCAAGCGCTTTAATCGGCACTCTTGGTGACATGCTGACCATGTACGTTGCATCCGACCAAAGCAAGTGGGACCATGTTCTACCATTTCTGACCTACGCTTACAAATACCGCCACGCTGACTACCACGGGATTTTCGCCCTTCTCTGCCCTGCATGGACGCGAACCTTTTTCCATAATGGATACAATCCTTCCGTGCCACCCTGACACCACGGAAACCACTACCTTATCCGAAGCTGCACACGCTGAAGAGTGTCACAAGCTATTCCGTATATTTACGTCAGAAGACCAGCAATCACAGAAGCACCATCGAGAAACTTCCCATGTTCCTGTATCCTATGCCCCTAGCTCGCTAGTGTGGCTTTGGGTTCCAGCGCCTACCCCTGAACTGTCACCGAAACACGCGTCGAAGTACATGGGCCCATACCGCGCGATCAACCTAAGGTCTTCAGTCAACTATATTGTGGAACCCCTCGAGCTACCTTTAGATCATCGCCGTCGAGGACGCGAAATTGTGAATGTCCAGCGTCTAAAGCCGTGCTATGATCCACTTGTGTTGTCCTACCCGTAGGTCACCACGATGGCTTCCTTTACCGCGGGGAACATAACTGTACTGTAAAATAAGGAGCAGTAGGGCTGTGGCTGTGGGAGAGAGAACGACGACGAGAGAGACAAACCTTGTTTCAGTACTCGATCAGCTGTACTACCTCTCACTGCTCTATCGTTCTAGTCGCGAACGCTTAATGGCCAAAGTGCTTCGCGACAGTATTTATATTTTACCCAAAGTATTTCCTAGCTCTCTATTGACACTGTCTGCTCACTGTTTTCAATGCATACCATAACACTTGATTTTCTATCACTAAATTTCAAAACTAAATTCTCGCCTACCTCTCCACAGATATTACCCAAACGTTGCAAATCGCGTTGTTTGTGAGCTAGCAACACTATTTCGTCCGCATAAAATAAACCTGGAAGCTGCTGCTCTACTACGGTACCCGCCTGATTGTATGAAAGAATAAACCCGAGATTACTTCCTTCCAGCGCCCTCTCCATCCTCACAATATACACCATAAACAGCAGTGGGTTTAAAGGGCACCCCTGCCTCAGTCCCTTGTTGATATCAACTTTCTCCTCGCTCCTCATACCTTCCCATTTAACGCAAACGTTATTTTCGAGGTAAATATCTCCCAAAATCTGTATGCAGCCGTCACCTAAGCCTTCTCTTAAGAATATCCTACAAAATGTTGCGGTCTACGTTGTCATACTCTCCTCTAATGTTTAAAAGGCCACATATAATGGTCTGCTTTCTACTCTTGATATTACAATACACTGAGTAAGAACAAATAAGTTATCGAAACCACCTATTGTGAAGCCATTCTGAAGTTCTCCCAAAATGCCATTATTCGCTGCCTATGCTTGCAGCCCAAATTTGATTGCCTGCTTAGCTAGCCTGTATATTACCGATTTAATGGTCAACGGTCTATACAAGTAAATTCTATCTTTCCTCCCCTTACCTTTACAACTAAAACTCATTCTACTTTGTCGGCAACTGTCTGGCATTCGTCTATCCTTGAAAGATTTTTCCCACTGCTTTCAGCAGAGCTTCCTTAATTTTCATCCTAGTTCATTAATCAACCTAACGGGAACCTCGTCTAGCCCTGTGGCTGTGCGCTTCGAAATTTTCTCATCGGCTTTCTTCCAGTTGAAATTCCGTCAGCACCAGCGCCTTTCCATCTGGTCCTCATTCATGGTTATTTTTCCACAACTACAAGCTCTTCATTGTCTTTGAAAGATTCGGCTGTTATTTTTCGGATGGAATATAATGCGGCATCTGCTTCCTGTTTGTTTCCAACTTCGTCTAGGATATGTGGTTGTATTGCTCCATACTTCCTCCCTAATAATTTTATGTGGTTCCAAAATATTCTAGGTGCGGCCTTCTTCTCCTCACGTATTTCTGACAACCAGGATTTCCTTTCTCCTTTTATCTTTGCTTGCACCAGTATTTGAACAGCAGACGTTTTCTCCCGGTATATTTCCCAGTTACTGGCTACTTCATTCTGCTGCAACTCCACCTTCTTTCCCTGCCTCTGCTCTCGGGATGCCTTCTGTCGTTCGGCGATATCTTCGCATATCTCCCTGTTCCTCCAGCTTTTCTTTTCCAACGAACCATATTGTTTCTCTTTCCGTATTTCTGTCGTTATTACACTTAGAAGCTCACTATATTCCCACTCTTAACTTGGCCATTTCCCAAGTACTTCCTCGACTCTTATGGCTATATTTGTAATTTGTTCAGCGTTCGAATTTGGAATGTCCATTTTGCACTCCTTGGTCTCTTTCCCAACTACATATCCCATTTTCAAAATGATGCGTTTACGGTCCCTCCCTATGCTGCTATGCCTTTCCTCGTCAATGATCATTTCTCTCAACTTATCATGAATTCCTTCTGTCATCAGACAGTAATCAATGGTCGTAGACAGTAATCCTGGTGCCTGACAAGCGCCACCGCGTGGCACCTCGCGGAAGCTGACGTGGCTTTGGCTGATGCACTTAGCTGTCGTAATTGACAGCTCACAGGCGGCGTATAAACGAGACACTGTCACCCTTGTAGTCAGTTCAATGATTCCCAGAACATAAGCTTCCAGAACTCGGTCACTGTTCTGAACTTTATTTTTCCGCAAGGAAAAATGAGACGTTAGGCCGCGAAGTGAGAAAGAATGCACATTCAGGTACTCACAAACGCATAGCGAATGTAGAGACGTGTTGCACTGCAGTCCAGACAGCGCAGTCGCGATGCCGTCGTCGCCGTAAAGGGCTGCAGAGCACACGGAGCTGTTGCCACTGACGAAAAAAAAAAAAGACAATGAATTTTTGGCAATTCACATCTCCAGAAGTCCAAGTGGCTACACATAGGAAAATTTGTTGTAATTTCCACATTTACGCATTAAATTTTTGCATTGAAGTGTTATGTGAATGTGGTGGTATAAATCACCTGGACGAAAAGTAGGGAAATAATTCGAAAAACACGCACTGGAAATACATGTGCCTGAAGAACGCTAGTCGCAAGTAAAATCATTGGCGGAGGTATCAGCCAAATTGTTTGCGAGAACAGATTTATTCCATGTGTATTGGGCGCTCCGTAGAGCACATCGCAGTTGATTTCTACATCAAAGAAACCATTTGCAACTACTAATTCCATACCCTCCCTGAACCACGCGGGATTCGACGCAACTGCTGAGGAAAAATTCTAGGGTAAAATCCGCATGCGCCCGAAAGCGAGGCAATTGACACTTTTTCGCGTCAATCGAATAATATGTGATGAGCTCCAAATTCCTGAACTATGCCAAAAGTAGGGCCGATTAAGCTACACTATTTCACTCGCACCGCTTGTAAAGAGCCCTACTGTACTTTATTGTGGAATTGAAGTGGATCAGTGCTGTAAATCTATGGTATGGTGATTCTCCGATTCGACAAGATAATTCACTAGAGCCTACAGAAGTGAATCTGCAGCGCTTTGAAATAAGTGGCAGCCATCTTTTATCACGGACTGCGGTAAATGGCGGAACAGAGTGCCATGAATGGGCTGATCCTGTTCCTCTAGTATGCAAGCTGACGCTTCCTGCTCGTTTGTCGCTTTTCGTTAGCTGCCCCGCTGTCAAAACCACGGTCCCTTGGAGGGCCGCCCCGGCGCATGGCAAGTAGGGGTCAGTTAGGTATGTGTACTAAAAGGGTGCGAAAGTAACAAAACAAAGCTGGCTTACAGTAGGCTGGCGTTGGACACGGGTTTTTGCGGCTACTCACCTAGTGCGGTATGCCTCATTTCGGATGATACTCCACCATTACGCTGATTATTTACTTATACTTCTACTTACTGATATCTTTAACTTATTGATATTATTTGCTTCTCTGTATGTGTTCCCACCTATCCTGTATTTTCTTAAGCCAGGTTTGCAAATGTATATATGTGTCAAAATTGTTTACCAATTAGCTGCGCGACCCTGAGAAACTGCACGGTAACGGAGGGGGAGGAAGTCGCCGTAGCTCTAGCGGCGGTTGATGGTTACCGCAGGAACAAATCTCTGATAATTCTAACGGACTCCAAAGCAACATGCAGGAACTACACACAAGGCAGAGTTAGTAAGGAAGCACTGAGAATCCTCCTCAAAACAGAGCCTCCTAACAAAAAGATAAAACATAGGATCTTCTGGATACCGGCACACACCGGGATAGAGGGCAACTCAAGGGTGGACCGCCTAGTTCGCGAACTCACGCACCGAACAGGGCAGTCGGAAACCCTAGAGGCCCCCTTAACGGTGGAGCCGACGTATGCAGAAATACTTAACTACTACACAGGAAGGAGACTTAAATACCCCCCACCCCACACATCGCTCACACAACATGAGGCAGTAAGCTGGCGAAGACTGCAAGCAGGTACGTTCTTCAACCTGCACACATTACACAAAATGTTCCCTACCCAGTACAGGGATACATGTCCGTGGTGCGGAACAACCCCCACGTTATACCACATCACGTGGGAATGCAAGCGTAATTTCGCATTCCATAAAGTAAATAACCCAAGTGCGGAACAATGGGGGGGTCTGCTCACCAGCAGCGAGCTCGCAGCCCAACGGGCAATTGTGCAGCACGCCTGCGAGGCAGCAAGACTCAGCGGTGCCCTGGAATAGGGGCGCCGACCTTGTGAAGCGGCCAGGACTCAAAACATGAAGACACCGGCCCACCGCTAATCTCTCTGAGATATAGAGAAATAAAGTTTTTCCATTCCATTCCATTTACCCACTCCTGTAATAACCCCCATGGGGTTGACAGTATGTTGAAATAAATAAATAAATAATAAATAAATATCTACCTCACACGGTACCTCATAAGTCAGTCGACTGCCCGAACGGTATTTGAAGGGGCCCTCAACGACTTTTATCGAAGCGGAGAAATCTATTCGAAGTGAAAATATGCTATTTAAGGAATACTTTGCCGCATAAAGTCAAGCACGGCCACCGCTGTGCTCCCGCGTTTCTCCTTCAATGAGTTGCACTGCGAAGACTACGGTGCATTGGGGTGTGCCGACAACTCTCCGTCTTCTAAATGTCGCCGTGGCGCGCAGTTCAAATTTTATATTGCATCTTAACGTAGATGGCAAGACTTCCGACTTTGGTGCCTACGACGCGTTAAACATGAGCCAAACGCGGTTGCCCTCAGCGACTCGCAGTGCCCTTAGCCAGTAGACCCGTGGAGGCACCTTGCGGACGCCGCGCTATCTGCGCCATGTCGCCGACCGCAGCTTGATGTCAGCTATCGACCAATAGCAGCCGCACAAGGGAATGACGAAATAAAGCATCCGATGACAAAACAAAGAATCCAGAAAACAGTGAGGATCCGGCCGTCTGTTCAAAAGGGAGCGTTTGAGAGAACGATGATTTCGCGATCCAAGGGGGGGGGGGGGGGGGGGGAGGGGACGTGCGAGCTTTACGCACCGCGTACGACCGCAAACTTGGAGATGTTCACAGCAGCGTATGCTTCCCTCGAAATATGTTATTTTACCAAGCCCGAAGGTTAGCTCACGGCCTTTTAACATAAAATTGAAGTACGTCATCGGATACATTCACCACTAATGCTTCATCAAAACACAGACGCCTGAACTTCGAAATTTTGTTAAAATATTCTCGAGGATATCTAAAAGAAAACACACTTTCTCTGGAGGATCGACACTTGAAGGCACCAAGAGAAGTCTAGCAAGGCATCTCGCTCTAAACGACATTTCGAAAAAAAAACGAAGTCACGTCACTTCGTAGAAGGGTTTGTTCCAGAGACGTCCCTTGCTGGGCCACTGATGATCGCTTCGAATAAATGCGTTATCTCTTTGCAACGGCTAAACATTCAGCATCGCTTTCACTTTGTGGAAATGGTTGTGCACAAGGCCGATCCTGTGAGCGACGGTTAGAAAAGTGCACGACGTTCCTCCACTGCGCAACGCACAAACGCACTACGGCAGGGTTCGTCGATTCTCCGACACGGCGCAGAGAAGGCTCCGGAATCAGATCACCAACGCTGGTTTGTTAACAGAAAATACACCACAGTGCGACAGCCACGGCGCTTACATTCAAGTTCTCAGCGCAAGGACGATCGAGTATGTGCTTGCGCTGCGCTAGGGCTAACCGGGAAGCAGTCAACCAATTCCGAGAACGAGAAGTCGCGAGAGCAAAGGCCCCACGTGACAAACTCATTGCGACCTATGAGCTTCTACCCCTGCGATCAAGCGCTCGGCGTAAGAGATTACGGGTGGAGAGGGCGCCTAGGAGGCCGTATCTCGGGAGGCAAGCCCGTCCTGGTGGCGTGTCGTTGCGGGGTGTCTCGACGCCGGAAGGACAAGTACGCTTTGCGCGGGAAATTGGCTTCGGCACGCTAGCCGTGTCCGCCATGTTGCGACTTGAGCGGCGGTTCACAGAGATCGAGCTAAGCACAACGCGCGAGCTGGAGCACGAGGCACGTGGTCCACACAAACAGCCACCTTGCGACATGCTTAACATTCATTGGAGATATACAACAGAGCGTGGACAGGATGCGTATTAGGATTGCACGAAATACATTTACAGTTTATTTACATAAGTTTAAGTAACGGCACCCATTGAACTAACCTCATTGAGAACATCCGTGAGAGACAAGGAGTGACGTGGTATGGAGTGTCGTGACGATGAAGTAGAATATAGTGCAGTCCTAGTTTCACGCACGTTTGCACTCTTGGCGTTAAAGTAGTCACAAAATGAAAAGAAACGAAAGGCAACGTTGCGCAGCTCGGGCATTCGAATAACCAAAACCCCTTTTATTCCTGCAAATTATTCAACGCGTTCTGCGGCATTATTGGACCTCCACATCAACGTTGGTGACGTCTACATTATTCAATAATATTGGCAAGACGCCGTACTTACGCAAGAACATGTAAAACAAGGCCCGTAAGGTTGTGTACTTATTGTGACGTCTCGACATCTGCGCGCGTGCGTTATTGGCAATCTTGCACATTCTCGTGTATTAAAGCGGCGTTTCTATACTGCGTATTATTAAGCCCACTTTGACAACTTCGTGGTACGCTCAACATACATCCAGTTTTCTTCGATCCGCTTTCCAAATTGGTGAAGTCTGCCATAGGGCCATTAGAAAATGTGCGACTGAAAGTGGGATCGGACCTCTCTCTTCTAGCACAGAATCCCAACGCACTCACCACTAAGTCATGATAGTACGCATGCTTATCTCGTGGCAAAGTCGTTCTTTTTAATTTCAGGAACGTTCGTCAAGTGCCTATTTTCGCTCTTCCCGTGCCAAAATCTCTATTTGAAACTTCTTGTGCGGGCGTGACGTGGCCGTTTCTCGTGTTATTCTCTCGCGACAGTTAGACCTTTGAAACGCGGTGTTGAACTGCACTGTCATCGTGATCCGCCCAAAGTTTTATACTTCGCTGTCTTCGGGATCGGCTCGCATTTGTCCTAACGCATATATCTACAAATATTGCGATTTCTGCCTGTAATGCGACTGCGTTAATACGTAATAAAATAAAACTAAGAAAGACCGGTATGCACACCTTGGTGGAGGAACGTCGAGCCAGTAAAGTATATCTCTCCCTCGGTGCGTGTAGTCTTCGTTGTACCTAATAATGTTCGTTATAAATTTGTTCTCCGCAGTACCCGGCAGAAGGTCCATGCCAAGTGCGTCGCATACCCTGGCGGCTACAGGGTACGGTTTTTCCAGGTTCGTTCTGCAAACTGGGCGACGGCCCATATTAGGCAAGCTTGCATTTTCTGTTGACCCAAAGAAGTTGGAAAATACAAGGATTACCACAAATATTGCGTATTTACTAGAATAGCGCAAAGAGGTACTAATTTAGTTATGTGTATACTTGCCGCAGGTAAAACCATGAGTCTTCGGTGGATGGCTTTTCTTGCCTGAAACAAAAAAAATTTAAAGAAGACTGAACAATTTGCTGCGACATTTCACGGTACAAGCAATGTTGCTTATACAGCTGGCAGGTCAATCAATCTATAATCGCATGGGTATTTTTATAAGTGGGCCCATTATGAGAAATACAACCCAATAGCAGATAGGGCATAGGCAGGGCATGGAGGGGAAAAACAGATGCGTTTGCTTCGCGGTCCCTCCAGCAAACCCTCGCGAGGTCGAAGTCCCGTTCACTGCCCAAACTCGCACAAACCCGCAAAGGCACCCGGATGGTTTTCAACGCGCTCAATTAAGTTACAGGCGGCTGTTCCAGGCTACTGCCCCCTGGAACCGGGACTGTTAGGTCGGTCCGTCTGCTAAATGCTGTGCGCGGTTAGGCCATAGCTGGTTGATCACTGATTATAGATTATTTCACAGGAAGTAAGGAGATGAAACGCCACTGTTTTCTTTCAATCTGAGTATTCTTAGAAGCAGTTGGTTAAAGTCCTTGAAAATCTATATATGTTCATCACTAATGAGGCACATAACCCAGAAAACAAATCGAGGTTTTGGGGTGCTGTTTAAAACGGCCCTTAATTCGGTTCACTGTCATACTTAACGCGGGACTGCTCTAAAATCTGAACTTGTGGAATTTTATTCAGTAATGTAACAAGAAAGAGAAAACACCGAGTACTAAGTGTGTCTCAGGAAATGAGAGTAGTAGAACGCGAGGTTCACTTATGCACTCTCATGAGATCAAAAACGGCTATATCCCGCTATGTAATTAGTCGGGGCTTCAGAATGAAAGTTAATCTACAGTAATCCAATCTGGCCTCTTCTAACAAGACCGCTTGCACGAAGCGAAGCACATTTCACTTAACTCTACATAACTTAACCTAACCCGTTGAATTTAAGGTATTTTAATGCAACGAAAGGTAACACAGTCAAATCTAACAACACGTGGTAAATCCCGTGAACAGATTATTCCCTTTTAGCAGGGATCTCTCGACTGTACAGCCTGAGCGAGAAAAATTAAAGCGTTCACAAAATAAACTAAGCACAACCTTCACCCTTCATCTGCATATATTCATCCTCATGGCCAGCATCATTGTCTTCAGCGCGCGGCCTATGCAATTAAAGCGTCGAGGTACAACAGCCGCGTCGCAAGTGGTGTAGGTTGCTCTCGATTCGTCGGTCCTCTGCGACTTCGTATTTCCATGGATTTGGCGGCACCCTAAACCTCCACTCCAAAAGCGTCGCCATTGATGCGATAGATGCAAAAGCGCTGCAAAGGATGGGAAGAGGACCCTAGGCTACGTCGCACGGAGTGCGAAATACCCGTTAAATGTGGGTACGTCAGCTGGCCTTTAATCAGCACAGTCTCAAACCCGTTCATATTTCCTGTTCTTTTTTCTCGACCTGGTAGTGAGGGTCAGCGCGGACTAGGACACGACATGCTTCATCGTCGGACACGACATGCTTCATCATCGACGCTTCGACATTTTAAGCTAAAACTTCACGCGAGGTAACCTACAACGAACATATATGGGCGGCATCACGGAGGAGCTCATCAACGTCATCAAACTGGAGCTTCAAATTGTCTGCCACCATCGCGGTTCCTCAGTGGGCACGTCAGCTGGCTTTCAGTCAGCACAGTCTCAGAACCGTTCACGTTTCTTGTACCGGTTACTAAACCTATACCTCTATCTTTAAGTCCCGCAATGCCTACTTGTTCCAGCTGACGAGGCCTGAGTTTACGTGTACACTTTGTGCCGTTGTTTCCAGCATCGTTTCTTCGTTGCTCATACTCAGTGCTCATGACGAGCCTAACCCGGGTCCATCAACTGAGAAACTTCTAGGTGAACTTCTCGAGGGGCAAAACGAGATAAAAACCAGGCTAGACGACACTAAATCCCGATTTAATCTGTTTCAAGACCCGGCTTCAGCTATTCCTGAAGCATGTTCTATAGCGCGCAGCTTGGAGAAGAAGGTTCAAAGCTTAGAACTTGAACGTCCGGATTTAGAGGACTGCAGTCGCCGTAATTAACGTGTAGCGTTTGGTGTTGAGGAGAAAGAAAATGAGACACACGAAGGTCTCGAGGAATCTGTCCTCAAAGGCGTCCTTACAGGAACGCTGGGTGCACATGCCAGCTCGGTTGAACGCCTACACAGAATTGGACGGAAACATATTGACAAAGGTGTAACGGTAATCGTAAAATTCTGCGATCACCGCGAGAAAATTTATGTATCTATTTCCGATGACTTTTCCGTAAACACAAGAAAGAAAAGAAAGCACATCTGGGACAGCGCCGCTGCGAACAAAAGGAACGACCAAGAGGTCCAGCTCATATACGATAAGCTCAAGATAGACAATGACATGTTCGAATGGGATGAGGAACGAAACATCCGGGTTCCACTTCGCCAGCAAGACAAACGCAGTCCGTGAACTACACCCCCCGGGAATGAGCAATTTCTGTGTAGTAAGTTAAACACGCGGAGCATCGTTAATAAAATAGTTTACCTGGAAAGTATCTTGTTCACACATTAGCCACATATAGTGTGCTTAACAGAAAGCTGGCTGCACACTGATGTCAAGAGCGATGAAATATTACCGGCAGGCGACAGAATGATCTGCAAAGGCAGGAATTCCTGGAGTGGTGGCGTAGATTTTATTTTGCGAGTGTCACTGCATGTAACTAGACTTCCTGACATTCCTGGTAATGAGTGTTTTCTGATTAAACTTTTTCTAACCGAGTTTTCTCCTTCCACCCACCAAACAACGACTGGCGTTTTTCAGAGGCATTGAAAGAATTTTTATGCTCTATTAGCATTCCCTTTTGTAACACAGTGCTTGCTGGTGATTTTAATATTCCTGCTGCCAAGTGGGAAAGCGAATTCCCTCGACGCCTAAATAGTGCTGTTGAAGCGTTTCTAGATTTAAACTTTTTCCACAAGTTCACTGAAGTGGTGAAGGGACCTACTCGCATTCAAAAAGACACCAAATCAATTTTAGATATTTTCCTCGGAAGTAGTAGTCTACTTTGCCGAAATCCGATTACGCATGTCTATCACGGCATATCAAACCACAAGGTGATATCGTTAAATCCTAGATGTCGCTCTGATACTAGCAAATACAAGGACGTGCGCGTAGTCCCGAATTTCACACGCGTCAATGACATTGCCATTCTACATTTCTTGAACTGCTCGTTTTCTTATTTTGTTGCTTGAATTGATGCCACCGATTGCTCTATTGAAGCATTATTGTGTTTCTTCAAGAGAGTTGTGTTGAAGTGCGTGGAAGATTTCGTACCAACTATGACGAAACGAATACGAAATACTAGTCCTTGGATGACGCTAGCAGTCATTCAGCAGTACTCAAATAAAAAAGAACGTTAAGAAAAGGAACCCAGTTGTCCCCTTCGGCGGCTCACAAAACTAAGCTTTCATTGTTACGTACGCAGGTAAAGGACTGTATTACGAGAAACAAGGACTACTATTTCGAAGTTACCTTGAAAAAATTTTTGCTCACGGCCCCAGAAAAGTTCTGTCGGCATTTATCTTCCAAAAAGAAAACAACGTACAAGTTATGTATAATGCCGAAACGATAACGTCAGAACCGCAAGTCGCAGCCGCCTTTAATCAATTTCTTTTGTTTTGTACCACAAATGATGATAGTAGAACGGCACATTTCAACCCACTGGCCAATCGGCAGCCAATTAACAAGGTCTGTTTATCTGAAAAAGGCCCCCCTTCTGTCTCTTCTGCTCAACATTGGCAAAAAAATATGCAGGTGCTGCCGGTATACCTAATGCTTTCCTCGTCAGGTATGGCGAATGGTGCAGTAAATGCTTATATATTATGTTTAACCTTTCCTTATCAAAAGCAGACGCTCTCGTTTATTGGAAATGCAGGAAAATTGTACCCATACATAAAGCAGATGACTCATCACTTTCGCCTTGTAGGCCAATATCATTGTTTTGTACGTGTTCTAAGATCCTTGAGCATATTATTTTCAATCATATCTCGACATTTATAGAACATAATAACATAATCCACAACAGCCAACGTGGTTTCCGAAAAGGATTTTCTACTGTGATGGCACTCTTAGAGCAAATTTTCAATTTCTCAGCAGCAACTCACATTCAAAGCCCAATCGACATTATATTTCTAAATTTCGAAAAAGCCTTCGATCGCGTCTCACACCCTAAGCTTCTTTTAAAACAAAAACGACTGTTAAAAAATAATTCTTTCCTTGCATTGATCGAAGCTTATATCGAAGCCAGTGTGTGAGAATTGATGAATAGTGCTCTGGCTCGTGCACCTGTTAAGTTGGGCATCCCACAAGGATCTGTTCTCGGGCCTCTGTTCTTTTTAATCTTTATTTATGACGTAGTTCTCAACCTAATCGTCAAAATTAAATTATAAGCTGACGACTGTATAATCTATCACGACATTCACAGTTCCAGTGACCAGACTGTGCTTAATATTGCTTTAGAGAAAATTGCAACGCGGTGCACAGATTGGCCAAGTAACAAAACCATAAAAAAAAGATCAGTTGCGATGAACTTAACACGGAAGCGCCAGCCCTTAAGATTGTTATACTGCATAGGTGGCAGCCCTCTTGCAATGGTAACCAGCTACAAATATCTTGGGTAATCATAACATCGGATCTAAGGTGGAATGACCACATATCGGAAGGTGTGAAGAGAGCTATGCGCCAACTTGGTTACATAAAAAAACCTTGCGACAGTGCCCAGACGGGGTTAAATTATTAGCATATAAAACTTAAGTTCGGCTGTAATGGAATGTGGGTCAATTGTTTGGGATCCGTACAGTCGAGGCAACATAAACTAGCATTTGTACAAAAGAAAGCGGTTAGGTTTGTACCGTATACCGTTCATATTGTTGGCATACTTCTGCGAGTGCTCTGGTAAAAGAAAGCAGGTTTAGATTGCCTACAGAAGAGGCGCCAAGGTGACTGATTAAAGTACATGCAATTGCTATTCCACGATAAAGTGAGTATACACACACACACCTACATAGAGCCCGTGTCCAGACGAGCCACACGATGGCATCATAATAAAAAATTAAAGGAATATTTCTGCCGTACTAAAGAGAATTCGTGAATGGAACCAACTACCAGTCAGCATTGTCGGGAACCCAAATACACATACATTTGTGCAAGCAATTCAGTTGCAATCATTTTTGCAATCAGTTGAAATCAGCAGTGCTTGAACCACTGTGTGTGTGCTTTATTTATCATTTTTTTTTTGGCAGAACGTTGTAGCAGGTGTTATCATGACTGCATTTCTTAACTTCTTGTTGTCTTGTGTAACACGCTTGTTGTGCCTTGACTTGTTCTGTCTTGATTTCTTTTATACGTGAACACATTTTTCTGTTTTTTTATCTCACCCACCCCTGCTTACGGCCTCATCTGGAGGATAACAGTACTGTATAAATAAATAAATAACTAAATAAATAAATAAATAAATAAGACCCAGTTATAAGGAAAGCTATCGAAGTCGATAGCCGAGGTAAATTGGTGGATTTTGTATAAAGGCTTTGTTAGCGCTTAGCACGAGAGAGAACAGGCAAAAAAAAAAAAAAGGCTAGCTAAAGAAACGAAGCACGAGCAGAAGCAGATGAAAGTTGTAAAAGAGAAGGTGACCCATGTAGCAAACAACAAGAGGACAGCCATTCCGGCAAGCATCGGTGGACGCTTCGATGCAGCCAGCGAGGACAGAGCTGGCTACGAAGAGAGCAAAGGGCTGGAAAGCCAAGGCCTCCGCGCCGAAACGCAGTGACGGAAACGACACGTACGGGCACGAAAAAGGCAAAACCACTGAAGTGGTGGCACCGGAAACCGATAACCAAACGAAGGGTTATCTTAGGACTAAGGGCAAAGACACCGCGACTTCAGATACAGCTATAGTTTTCTTTATTGGGAATCGGAACGACCAGAAACCGGTGATAAAAGGGAGAGTAGATGTAGACGAGTGAGTCCACATTAGTGAGCTTTCACGGAGAACCAGTCCGCATAGTGATCCCATATCCAGCTTTTCTGTACACGTACCAACAAGCGCCCCATGCGGCCCCGGCACGAAGCTGGCGCGTTTTCAATAGAACGAGCGGGTTTTTTGCGAATAACAAAAGCTGCAAGTAGATTACTGAAAAACGCAGGTGATACGCAGGTTCTGGAAGACATTTCACAGCATTCAAATGCTGTGATCAAGCTGTGGCAAGCAAGAATCTTGTTCCCAGAGCTGTTAAAGATTCAGAAATGAAATCCTATGCAAATGACGAAAATATGTGCACGATTTTTGAGAAAAAAAAACGGTAGCTATGATACAACTACGGCGACTACCGTAAAAGTCGCTGCGGCGTATGTAGTACGGAGACTCAGCTTTCGATTGATGCCTATCTCGACTCTCTACACATGGCGTAATACTACTCCCAAAAGCAATTTTTGGCAGTCATGCAAGTTCACGTGGTATCTATAAAAACCCGAGCGTATCAGTTGCGAGAACGTTCTAAGCCGTGGCCGAGTCGTTCAATCGCCCGCAACTATCGTTCCGCATCATAGCGGCAGTGGTGCGATGCCGTGACACCGTTTTTGCTTCTTTTTTTTTTAACACCACGTAGGACTGAGTTCGACAGTCTTCGATTAGTTAGCTGAAATACAAAACTCAACATTTGGTTTCAGTTTTGGTTTTTGCAGGAGGGCTCGTCAAATATATTTTCTATTTTTACTTCTTAAAACGTAGGAATGGGTTGCTTATTTGTTAAGTCATCGCTTTTGTTATATCTTATTCATTGGACAACATAACAAGCATGCGCATGTCTGTGTAACGTTAAAAAAATATATACTATAGGGCCTTGCAACATGGGTATACTCAGGAATTCTGCACATTGCACCTTCACCATCCTGTGGAACTTCGCGGCAATGCACATGCGTAACTGAATGCGCAAAATTTTAAACAATTTTGTTTCTATATAATAGCCGAGTATCAAGAAGTTTCAACCGTCTGCGCCAAGAGGGTAGTCTTTTGTAACAACATACCCGCCGTGGTTGCTCAGTGGCTATGGTGTTGGGCTGCTGAGCACGAGGTCGCGGGATCGAATCCCGGCCACGGCGGCCGCATTTCGATGGGGGTGAAATGCGAAAACACCCGTGTACTTAGATTTAGGTGCACGTTAAAGATCCCCAGGTGGTCGAAATTTCCGGAGTCCTCCACTACGGCGTGCCTCATAATCAGAAAGTGGTTTTGGCACGTTAAACCCCATTATTTTTTTTGTAACAACATATGCATTTATGGCAATTAGTCGGAACATTGGTGGTGCGTTAAAGCACATCAATGTAGATATTTGGGCTCGTTGGTGCAACATTCTGAAGTTTTTCTTGTAGCGTAAAAAACACCAGCACGCAGAAAAGAAAAACAACAGACACACACCGGCGCTAACTTCCAACCACAATTTTTATTCCGGGACGGACGTCACTTTTATACCCTCGCATTTTCTCGATGTTAAGCACGTATCTACTGACAATATAACAGGATTGTCACGATCCACCCGGGTTCGTGAACAAGGGAGGCCTCGAGGCACCCTCCGTTAGACGGACGCTCCTCAGCGTGGTGGTGCTGAACGATGACTGACCGCCGAGCAGCTGTGCTCGTCGGTGTTTATTGCAGTGCGGTGACCAATGTTGCCTGCCGAGCTTGGCAGGCCACCGAGCCGGGCGGCGAACGAACATTATGGCTCAGGGTGCGTCACATGCTTGCTACAGCCCCTTACTCCCAGTTTGCTAAATAAAAGAAACAAACGTCCATGTTCTGAGCAGAAGGCTCTGCCACCATCCCACCCAAGTCGACAGTGCCTGCTACCCAGGCGAGCAACGGTCCGTGGCCTCCGCCGTCGAGTACTCCACCTGGGCGCCGGTGTTGATGGGTCGGGTGCGGCAACGCCAGGTGCTGCTTGACCCAGCCTCGCTCATCCGCAGGGTCCGTAGTGGTCGGCCTTGTGAGTGGTGCCAGGCTCGACACCGGTCCAACGGGTGCCGCTCCACTGGCAACGGTTGCCGCCTCCGAGGTGGGTGGTGCTCCGCTGGAAGCGACTGGTGCTGCCGCTAGTACTCCAACGGGATGGAACTCAGAAGTGGCAGTCGAGGGTGCCGGCCAGGTCCCGAGGCGAGGTCTCACATGGTTGGCGTGTCTGTGCCACATGACCCCGTCGGGCATGCGGACGAGCAGCGAAGAGGCGCTGGCAGGAGACAGCACCTGTCCGGCAGACTAGCGTGGGCCAGGACGGAAGTTCCTAGCGAAAACTGGAGCTCCCAACTCTGGCAAAGGTCCGGGACGGCACCCTTGGTCAACAGCCAGCTTCTGTTTCAGCTGCTTCAAGAGCACTGTGGATCTGAGGTCCGGATTCAAGACGTCCAATGGTGTCTTGACCATGCGACCCAGCAGGGGCTCACAGGGGGCACGGCCAGTGATATTTTGGGACGTGGGCCGGTACTGAAACAGTATCCGGGCAATCTGCGTCCGGAAATCCCCAGTCTGGCTCTTCTTGAGCTTGTTTTTGATGGTTTGCACCACCCGCTCGGCTGCACCATTTGAAGCAGGGTGGTACGGCGGAACCATCATCCGGTGGATTCCGTTCTTCGTCAGCCAGGCCAGGTACTGTGCTGGCGTAAGTAGGACCATTGTCGGACACTATGACATCTGGCAACCATTGGGCGGCAAAGACCTGTCGTCGCGCTGCAATGGTCGTGCCTGCTGATGGAGTGGTAACAGGCAGCACCTCCACCACTAGGAAGTAATGGCCCTTGAAGGGACCCCGAAAATCCACATGTAGGCGGGACCAGGGTCTCTGTGGGAACGGCCAGGGTGTAATTTCCACATGACGCAAGGCTCGCTGATGCTGCTGGCAGATTTGGCAGCTCTGCACCAAGTGAGCGATGTCCTGGTCCAGACCAGGCCACGAAACATGGGACCGGGCCACCGTCTTGGTCTGAGGATGACCCGCCTGCAGCCACTGCAGGACCCTGGACCGGAGACTTTGTGGGATCACCACCCCAGAACCCCACAGTAGGTAGCCCTGCTGCAAGCTCACCTCAGCGGCCTTGTGGCTATAGGCCTGCTGCACCAATTCCTCTCCACGGGACACCGCCTTGACCACCTGAGACAGCACTGGGTCACGGCTGGTCGCTGGAGATACCGCAGATCTGGAGAGCACCTCCGAGTACGCGTGTTCCAACATGAACACTTCAGCAGGTTCTGGAACAGCATGAAGCACCTATGGCAGCGGCAGGTGGCTCAGGGCATCAGCAGGTCCCAGGTCCCTTTCCCGGACGGTAAACCAGCTGGTAACTGTAAGCTGCCAGCTTCAAGGCCCAGCGTACCACTCGAGGTGATGCCTGCACTGGAACTGCCTTGTCAGGCCCCAGCAGCCCCAACAGCGGCTTGTGGTCCGTGGCCGCCTCCAACTTCCGGCCCCACAGATACTGGTGAAAGCGTTCAACACCGAACATGACGGCGAAACCTTCTTTGTTCAGCTCGCTGTAACGTTGATGTGCAGCCTGGAGCCGTCGAGAAGCAAGCGACACACAGGGTGTTCCTGGCCATCTTTGTCCCGGTGTGCCAGGACGGCTCCCACGCCGTACGGCGACGCATCTACCGTAAGGACGACAGGCTTAGCAGGATCGAAGTGGTCTAGCACTGGAGCCTTGGTGATTGGCTGCTTGCTGCGATAGAAGGCCCGGTCCTGCTCCTTCTTTCAGACCCATTGCTGACCATCTCGAAGCAGATGGAGCGGCTGTAGATGCTCCGACAGGTTCGGCAGAAAACTCCTGTATAAGTTGGTGAGGGCGAGGTAGCTCTGAAGCTGCTTGTTCCGGGGCTTAGGTGCCTTGAGCACAGCATCAACTTTGTGGGCAGCCGGGGCTACGCCTGCCTGGGAAATTACATGTCCCAAGCAATCAACGCTGGGGGCTAGGAAAACGCACTTTTCCAGCTTGAGCTTGAGGCCGGCGTCCTGCAGTAGTGCCAGGACGTTGTGCAGGTTCTGCAGGTGGTCCCCGTCGTCGCTGCCAGTAACCAGGATGTCGTCCATGTACACCGCCACGTGCCTCATGCCCCTGAAGAGGTTGTCCATCTCCTTCTGGAATATCGCTGGGGCCGAGGCCACGCCAAACGGTAAGCGCGTGTACTGAGAAAGCCCCAAAGCTGTCGATATTGTAACATACTTCCGGGGGGCATCCTGGAGCACCACCTGCTGGTAAGCATCTCTGAGGTCAAGCTTGGTAAACTTCTGTCCACCGGACAATGGTGACCAGAGATCTTCTATCCGGAGCAGCGGGTACTTCTCGACGGTAGCGACGGGTTGATGATAACCTTGAAATACCCGCAGATCTCGACACTGCCATCTCCCTTGAGGACTGGTACGATGAGAGCGGCCCATTCAGATGTCTTGACAGGTACCAGGATGCCCTCTCGCTGTAACCGTTGCAGCTCCTGGGTGACCCGTCCTTCAGGGCGAACGGCAGTGGGCGAGGCTAGAAAAAATGTGACCGGGCTCCCTCAGGTACATAGATGGCAGCCGTTGTGCCGGCGAATGTGCCCACCCTTGGCTGGAACCGGGACTTGAACTCTGTCAGGAGGCTGGGGACGTCTTTCACCACATGCAGGCTGGATTCCTGGTACTCTGGCAGACAAACGTCCAGTGCATGAATCCAGTTTCGGCACAGCAGCGTCGGCGACGACCCCTTCGTTAAGTAAAGGGGAAGGGTTGCCACCCTGTCGCCAAAGCGAACGCTGACCTGTGCCTGACTCTGGAACTGGGAGAGTTGCCCGGAGTAGCTGCGCAGCATCATCATCATCATCATCAGCCTGATTACGCCCACTGTAGGGCAAAGGCCTCTCCCATACTTCTCCAACTACCCCGGTCATGTACTAATTGTGGCCATGTTGACCCTCCAAACTTCCTAATCTCGTCTGCCCACCTAACTTTCTGTCGCCCCCTGCTACGCTTCCCTTCCCTCGGAATCCAGTCCGTAACCCTTAATGACCATCGGTTATCTTCCCTCCTCATTACATGTCCTGCCCATGCCCATTTCTTTTTCTTGATTTCAACTAAGATGTCATTAACGCGCGTTTGTTCCCTCACCCAATCTGCTCTTTTCTTATCCCTTAACGTTACACCTATCATTCTTCTTTCCATAGCTCGTTGCGTCGTCCTCAATTTAAGTAGAACCCTTTTCGTAAGCCTCCAGGTTTCTGCCCCGTACGTGAGTACTGGTAAGACACAGCTGTTATACACTTTTTTCTTGAGGGATAATGGCAACCTGCTGTTCATGATCTGCGAATGCCTGCCAAACGCACCCCAGCCCATTCTTATTCTTCTGATTATTTCACTCTCATGATCTGGATCTTACCACTTCCAGTGCCTCGCTACCTATCGTAAACTGCTGTTCCCTTCCGAGACTGTTAAACATTACTTTAGTTTTCTGCAGATTCATTTTTAGTCCCACCCTTCTGCTCTGCCTCACCAGATCAGTGAGCATGCATTGCAGTTGGTCCCCTGAGTTACTAAGCAAGGCAATATCATCAGCGAAGCGCAAGTTACTAAGGTATTCTCCATTTACTCTTATCCCCAATTCTTCCCAATCCAGGTGTCTGAATACCTTCTGTAAACACGCTGTGAATAGCATTGGAGAGATCGCATCTCCCTGCCTGACGCCTTTCTTTATTGGGATTTTGTTGCTTTCTTTGTGGAGGAGTAGAGTGGCCGTGGAGCCGCTATAGATATCTTTCAGTATTTTTACATACGGCTCGTCTACACCCTGATTCCGCAATGCCTCCATGACTGCTGAGGTTTCGACTGAATCAAAGAAGCTTTAGGTGTAGAGTGCTGATCCTATCGTCGGACGCCAAGCCTGTCGGCCAGCGCAGTCGAACGAAAACAACTAAACAATCATCTGAAAGTCGTAACTCACTACTTTTGACTGAACAGATCAAGAAATTGAGACAAACTTCGACAAGCAAGAAAGCATAAACTGTGAGGGGGGCGTATTTCAACAGGTTAACTTTACGAGTGCGCCTTTCTGCCCATTTCCTGACGTGCATTGCATTACGAGTGATAGTGACGTCAACGCCCCCTCTAACGATGGGCGCGGAAAAGAAATGCATTTAATAATAATAATAAAATGGAATAAACTTTTATTTTCTTAACTCGTCACGAATATATAAAATCAACCAGGAATTTTATTTTCGTTTAATTAATCTAACTGTCTCTCGCTTGAATTAAAAAAAATGCTTTTTTTCTTTCCCCAATGTCTGTTCCCTCCAAACATAGTCGCGCTTCAATCGCGGCTCCCATAACCCACCTTGCTGACGTCGGTGACAATCTGTACTGAACCGCTTTTCGCTCGAAGCTTCGCGAACTATTTGGATCGACCTTGGAAGCTCCGCAGCGTGGTGGTGCTGAACAATGACCGACCGCCGAGCAGCTGTGCTCGTCGGTGTTGATTGCAGTGCGGTGACCAATGTTGCCTGCCGAGCTTAGCAGGCCACCGAGCCTGGCGGCGAACGAACATTATGCCTCAGGGGACGTCACATGCTTGCTACAAGGATAGTATATGATAGTACAACAAACTTGCAGACTATGCACAAACTATTACTTTTAACACATGCGCAGGAATTCCAGCTCTTCTTTTGATTAGTGACAATGACGACTGGCTAACATAAACATTGCCAAACTCTTGAATATGAGCACTTTCAATGATGAAACGTGTGAATACACATTTGCTTTTCCCAACAATAGCTGCATCTTCGAATCGCGGAATGCGATGCTCTTATGACAGTGAATTGCAATGAAGCCATCCGGCGAAGCCTTGTTAACTTTATTGAAGTGCCTTCTAACCCTATCATCAATGCATCTGCCATTTAGAAAAATTAAATTATGGGGTTTTACGAGCCAAAACCACTTTCTGATTATGAGGCACGCCGAAATGGAGGACCCCGGAAATTTTGACCACATGGCGTTCTTTAACGTGCACCTAAATCTAAGTACACGGGAGTTTTCGCATTTCGCCCCCATCGAAACGCGGCCGCCGTGGCCAGGATTCGATCCCGCGACACGATAGCCACTGAGCGACCACGGCGGGTACATCTGCCAATAATGCAACTGTACATTTCTTTACACATTTAAGATTAATGTTTGAAAATATAATTAACGTGGCTTAGTTAATTACGCACAGAACGTCTCAATTTCCTCCGTATCTAGAGATTACCAATATGAACACTGGAATGGTAAAATTATCTGACCAAGACTTACGTTGGTTAATATTCTTATTTTGTGCAGTTAAAAACAGCCGGCATATTGATAGGGATGTAGGCTTCCCATGAAACAAGCGTGAAAGCATGCACAGATTTTCTTGGCGCAAATGAAGTTCATGAGCTTAAACACACGTTCCAAGCCGTACACTTCTGCCTTCACAATGGAGTCTTCTACATTATACAAGAATCACTTCAGCGCTACGCTACATGACAGAAGGTGTTCGAGAACATTGCGTCCGCACCCGATTACATTAATGAGCGCTGCTGGCATCGGGCTCGATTTCCTGGCGTCATTAGGAATACAAAGTCGGGGGACGCTTAAGCTTTGCCTTTAAAAGTGGAACGCGATAACATTTAAAAATCCCCGACTGCTTCTCACGCTTCCCGGCAACTGCAGGTTATGTAACTGCAATGTTTACCGGGAAAAGCTGGAGGCGAACGTTATGCACGAAGGCCAGCGTTCTGGTAGAAACGCGGACTCTTGCGTGGGCCGATCCCGGAGTCAGTGCGCAGCCGCGCCGAGAAAGTAACATCATTTTCAGGTTTCGGACCTTGTTCTGCACTTTCAAAATTTCAGTTTTCAAAGATTTATCCTAGAAGGTATGCGCTGTTGATATTTTGTTTCATGGCGTTTGTTTGTGGGCTGCCAATTTCAAAACACCGTGGAATAACTCTATCAAGACTGTAAGACAAGGCATGGGCATCTTCAGTGATAGGATGTCGTGGCAACATAACCCGCATATGTTGCATGTCACCTAGCGAGGCATGGCATATACATATGCCTAAGTAAGTACGAAAGTTTTTGTTCACTGACAACGCCGCCGACGCCGACACGAGACTTTCTTAGACACGGGGCCCTTAACGCTATCGGGTTAAAACAGCTGCCTGGGAGAAAGCATTGGATATATCCTTCAGTACGTTGCAACAGATGGAGAAGCGTGGACATGTAAGTTAGAATGAAAAGTAATATGTATTAGGATGAGCGTTTGCGGCAGCAGAGTGCTGTGTGTGGAAGTGGCAGAGAAGGTGCTCTATACTGCCTCGTCACCCACGGAAAATTGCATGCGCGCTGCAGCACATTTCTAGAAATCTGTGTATGCGACGCCCAGCCATATGCAACATAGCAGCATTGTTTTGCGATGGCAGATTCCAGGTGAGAGAGAGGATCATTATGGAGATGAAGAGACGCTATCTTATGCAGCAATTTAGGATTAAATGAATGAGTGAATGAATTCAATAGAAAAAGGATAAACGAACGTCGGTGGAAGCACGTCTCCGTACATGGGGAAAGGAGCGACGTACAAAAAAGAGAAAAAAAATACAGTCCAGGTGGCAGGCGAAGGCGCAGTTAAGGTTCAAGAGAATATAAGCGGGAATTTCTGAAATCAGTTAATTTCAGTGTAGATGTATGACGTAGGGAGCAAATGATTGGAGTCACCACCCAGCATCAGTGAGCCTGCAGGCCAGCGTGCCCAGTGGGCTAGCGTAGACGCCAGTGCGCATGCGCGGTACAACATACTCAGTGGCGTCTATGCTGGCCAGCTGTGCCCGCTGGCTCGCTGAGCTATAACTCTCTAAGAGCGCGTTAGAAGACAGGGTGCCGTCTTGGGCCTCGTGCCAAACATATCCAAGCCAACAATCTAGTAGCAACCATGCTGTCGTTTCTATGCAAGGAGGTTATACACTTAAGCTTCTGGAGTGCCAGTCCAAGCCGCCGCCTATGGGAGCGCGTGAAGCTGCCAGCGGCCATATTGCTAGAGGAAAAGGAGCGCGGCTCCAACATATATACCTCGCCGCGGTGTACGCGCGGCATTCCCTGCACTTGCGGTTCCGCGATGAAAACTAAAATTAAACACCTTTAAGAAGTATTTAGGAAGTATTTAGGAAGTATTTAGGAAGTATATGATAAATAAATATCAGTGCACCGTTGTGCGTCGCTGCAGTACATAAGTGTGTCATGGTGGCAGGTGCCTTGTATTTAATAAATTGCGAGAACTGAAAAACAGCCATATTTTCTGCTTTCGTCATTTAGTAACATGCCGCGTGCTTCGGCAGTGTGATGCCTTTTCGTCGCTACGTGGTGCTGGCCCATATTGGCAGGGACATGACCTCGAAACATAGTATCCTCACGCCATTTCTTTAAAAAAATCACTATGCTTTTAAAGGAGTGTTCGAGTCGCTGATGATGAAGCTGTTGCTGCTTTAAAGTTGGAATGAGCGTTCTTGATTTAAACCTAGAAAACAAGCAAAAATACAACGGTATGTCTCATTTTTTCCCAGCGTTTCAGTTTTAACTGGAAAGACTCAGAGAAAGCAAATTTACAATAAAGCTAAGGCGATGATCTGCACGCAGCCGCAAGTCTACATGCGCTCCGATGAGAGTAGCGTGCCAAAGTTAGTCATGTGTTACCTAGCGGCTCAAGCAATCTTCACTTTTTTTTTTCGTTTCTGCGTCCGTTGTGCCTGCGTCAGCGACGAGAACGTTAAGTGGGAAGGCCGATAAATCGAAGGTGGCGGGGAAGGTGGTCGCGAAGTGGATAGCGTGCGCAGCTCCCAAATGTAGAACGCTGGAGATACAGGGGCTCGAATCACGTGGCTTATTTGTGGAAACACTTTTCTGTGCTCTCTGGTGATAACGAAGCTCAGAATGAAGTGGCGGCCTGACGACAACGGTCGCCGTCAGCGTAACAGAATAAGCGGGCGTGCAAAGTCAGATCAAAAGCCAAAAGTATATTCAGAGGAAATACAGTATGCTCCTATCAACAAAAAGAGTGATGAATAATGAGCGCTGTTGCTGAGCGAAGTTGTAGACCGATAATGTCAGCAAAAACAGGGTAGCGCTGCTATCCCGGAAATTAGAGGAAATTTACATCAACATCATGTCAACTAGCGTGTAATTGATACTTGATCATGGTCGTTGCGTGTTTGTGTTGTGTGTAGCACGTGCGAGTTCCAAAACAGATGAGATTGAAGAGAAGTCCGCGAAAAGGCGAAGTCCGCGAAAAGTGGTTGAGGTGCGGATAGCCACATTGAACATTAGCGCAGTGTTGAAGAAAGCCTGCGACTTCAGTAGCTCAAGTCGCCAGAAAGCCGTGAGCGGAAGCATACACTTGGGCGGATTTGGTAACCACAGCGACAGACATACACTTTGCGAAAAAATAGAGAGGAATAGGTCTGAGTGAGTTGAAAATTATATTAGTGAGAGAATTCGTGTGGTGTATGAAGAGATTGAAGAAGACAATCAGTTTAGATGGACGGCCTTTTGAAGCTCCATAGTATATGCTAACCCAAATAAATCAGCGTAGTCATACTTGCGCGACACGTCATGGCTGCCTGCCACAAGGACATCATGGAGTTATGGCGATGACAGTTTGCGTTGGGTGCTTGAGGATAAAAACGAGCACATCAGAGACGTCTGAGGGTCATTTCTACGGTACAAGATCACATACTCAAAAAAAAAAAGCTTGCGAATAGGGGCATCAGAAAATCGAGTACTACGGCCCTTATTATGTTCAGGATGACGTCAGCGTTTTATTCAGCGTTTATCTCCGAGAAAGAGTTCAACCTATGTTTACTTGCATTACAATGGCAGGCATAATCAGGCAAAAATTGAAATCGTTAGAGGGTGCCTGAATACTCTGTGTAGATTACGTACGGCAATGACAGCAAGAATACAATATTATAAGAGAATATCATTCGAAAACAAGTTCATTTAATAATACATTACAGTAAAAAGGGAGTGCCTCCACAGTATACCTGTGGATGACGCAAATAATGAGCATATAGAAAAAAAAATGTCTTGTAGGTCTGTAGTAAACTGGCTAGAGCATTCACGTCTTGGCAGCAGGATAAAAATTACTCTTGAAGGCGGAAATCCTAGTGTGGAAATCTGACAGTTGCATCTCGCAGTGATTTAACCCCGCAAAGGACGCGATGACGCCACGAGGACACGCGATATTACGCCAACAAATAAATACTCTTTTTTTAAGCGAAACTTTCCTTGCCTCTTCCTTCGACTTTTCCCTGCTGCTGCTGCTGTCTTGCACGCCGTGTGGGGGAGAGGGAGGGTGCATATACATGGAAGGAACGGGGAAGAGAGAAATGGTGACGCGAGAAACTTTTTTGGACCTTTCCATCGCGTCACATGTGCACAGTGCTCTCTGGAGCTCCCTGGGCGTCGTTACCTTAGCCTCTTCACAGCTGCAATTATCTGTGACCCCTAGAAATAACATTCCAGAAACTGCATGACTTAACGCTCTACTAACGTGCAAGTCCTGAGGAGAAATAAAGAGAATGGTAGGGAGGGAGCAAGGAGATAAGGCAAAGAATCGGTAAAACTGGCTCAATCGCGAAACGAGTGGATCACAGCCCTGCCGCTCTTCGCTCGCAGTTCTCGTACAGGAGGGAAGGTCATGACAGGGAGAAAGTTACGTTAAGGAAACGATGATAAGGAAAAGCTACTACAATAGATACGACAACAGTTGCGGGCCAAATCGAAGGTACGGTACTGTTCGTTTCTGCTATTTCTCAAAAACACCATGCAAATATAAAAAAAAATTAATTATGGGATTTTACGTGCAAAAACCACTTTCTGATTATGAGCCACGCCGTAGTGGAGGACTCCGGAAGTTTCGACCACCTGGGGTTCTTTAACGTGCACCTAAATCTAAGTACACGGGTGTTTTCGCATTTCGCCCCCATCGAAATGCGGCCGCCGTAGCCGGGATTCAATCCCGCGACCTCGTGCTCAGCAGCCTAACACCATAGCCACTGAGCAACCATGGCGGGTACCATGCAAATTCGTCAAGCCGACTATTGACACCGGTTGTGCAGATGAAAAGCCGCATTAAATCACCGTAGGGTGTATGCAACACTAAAGAAGCGGCCGCACGTCAAATCAACGCTTCTGTGCCCGCCGCGGAAGCTTTGCAGAAATGGCAACGCTCGGCGTCGTGGTTTCGATCCCTACCGTGGGAGCTCGATTTCGACGGGAGCGAAATACAAAAGTAGTCGTGCACTTAGACTTAAGTGCACGTTAAAGAACACCATGGTGTGAAAATTAATCGGCAGTCAGCCCCGACGGCATGCCTAATAATCCTATTATGGTTTAGCACGTAGAGCCCCATAGTTCTGCCAGCATTTCTGTCGCGATGCGATGTGCCATGTGAAGCAATGACAATGCTCAACCCTCTCGTAGGTTATAAACAATGGCGCACAACAACGCCTCAAGCAAACACGTCTCGCTGTATGTTGTGTACTACGCAGACAAACAGCAGTGGTGCACGCAAGGTAACATTTGCCATCAACTCGCTACTCTCATATTGCACTAAACGCTGAAGAAATTATACATTCGCAGCCAGCATCACCGCTAATTATCCTTTATAAAAGCAAGCAACAAAAAAGCTTCGCTTACATCAATTCCCACAGTGCGTGGGATAGGCATAATTCTTTAGGCTGTCAGCTTATATGCTTAAGATTGGCGCTCATTATTACAATATATTCATTGGCAGTGAGCAAAAGCGGCTGTCATGTCCACGGTATAATCGATTTAAACGGCTTCAATCCCATGGCCATTACATCATTGCCAACGTCCGTGGGATCGTAGTCGTCAAAATGGGATATAAGTGACAGGGCAATCAGGAAGTTGATGAATGGCGAGAAGGGAGAAGCTTGCACAAGACCTCATGAAAATAAACTGACTTCTTGAGCAGCCTGGTCAGGGGGCCGTGCTACGGTTTCAAAGTCTGCTAGAAATTCCCCAAAATGTGAACACAGGCCGAAAAAACTGCAGGCATTTTGGGAAAGGTGAACCCGCTGGAAATCTCAGAACATTACTAGCTTAAATACAAAAGATGACTTAAACATTTTAAAAACACATAAAGTTGGTAGCCGAAATTCAGGACCAATAAATTGGTTTCGAAGGAGTTCAGCCCAAAGCCGATGGTGTGAAATAAGGCGAGAATTTCGCCAAGTGTTGCATAGAGGCCAAGTAGGTCCTGTGGCCGACGCCAGCGCCCGGCAGCTGTGAGGCGACTGCACATATAAGCGAGATGCCTGGTCGTCATTCGTTACAGGGCGATTCGGGTATAAAAGTTTAGACGCGGACTCCATCACATTAAATACAATGCACCCTACGGTCATCCTTGGACGGCTCGTACCCGATCTAGCGCCATCAGAATGCAAACAAATTGTCTCACGTACCGATTCTCACCTTTCTCGAACTGCCAACATGCCTTATCTGCCGTAGTTGCTTAGTGGATATAGTTTAGAGCTGCTAAGCACTAGCTCCCAAGATGGAATCCTAGCCACGGCGGCCGTATTTCGATGGGGGCGAAATGCGAAAACACCCGTGTACTTAGATTTAGCTGCACATTAAAGAACCCCACCTGGTCCAAATTATAACGGAATCCCCCACTACCGCGTGCCTCACCATCATATCGTGGTTTTGGCACGTAAAACCCCATAATTTATTATTTAACATTCCTTAAGGATGCCTTTGGGAGTCGCACAAGTCTTGAATACAAGGAAGTGTCAGGAGTTGTGCGCGAGGTCTTTGATTAAGTGGGTAGCCATTTTGGTGTGCGATATCTGCTAGTCTACATGGCAGCTATACTATATAGGCGGAACGGAAACATGCTAGACAAATAGAGACCAGACAAATCCCGCGTATATTACTGCACAATCGTCTTAAGTAACGGTCTCCTTTGACACACGTGGATAACCATGACAGAACAGTATTTTCACAACTAACTGCAAGTACTGTATATGTCGCACCCAAAGGTGTACCTGGCCCGGTGGCCAGTAAATGGGACCTAATATTGTGAGCAACTTCGGCCATAGCATGTTAACGGACGACCACACAGAGACAGTTGCTACAATTCTTGTGTCGTGCACCTTTTGCCTCAAGGTGCAAAACCAAATTATCCATGCATCCATGTAAATAGTTATGCACGTCTCGATTTGCAGCTGCTCCGGAAGCCCATGATTGCGGATAGCAAAGTCGCTAGGGAAAAATTAGGGGCACCTTAACGAAATCGATAAGTCGAAATCAAAAGCCGTCCACGAAGGCGTCTCTCGTAGACGCTGTGCGATGTTCGGACGTTAAGAATACGGGCCGACTGTAGATAGGCTGCCGCGGGGTGCTTCCGAAAATTTTTCCGACAGCTTGTTCACTCAGTAGCAAGAAACGTATCAAAAGCCCAGAATCGACCATCGCTCGTCGCGAATAAACATTCTTAGGGTAACTTGACATGAAAACTGTTTACAGCGCAAGCACATGCAACCACAAAGTATAAGGGACAGGACACAAGAAGGAAGGGCCCACTGAACAAGAAAGGTACTTCGTTAGGGTAACTTATTTCCAGGCGATGAGCGGTTACGCTCTGTCAGGAACACTGATAACGCCGCCGGGACAAGCATTGTGGCGAAGTTCAATGCACAGGGGTAGCTTTTAATATTTTCATTTTTTTGTTGTTGTTGACATCATCACACGTCCCCGCGGGAAGCTTGAAAAGTTTAAGGTCACTACGCCACGTGGTGGCGCACACGCGCACTAAACGCTCGTGTCCGAAAAGCTGGATACGAGCGAAGACCAAGGAGCACGTATCACAATACTGGCACGATGACAAACTACGGCAGCGGCGTTATCGGTGTCGCATCTCAACCATGCATGAGACGAGACCGATAGAAAGTCGTCGTCGTTTATTAGCGGATAATTAATTTACTGTCCGTTCTGCATACACCAGTGTGCGACCACGGTGTGATAGGCCGGCAGAAACTCTACTGTGCATGCTCATGACGATCATGCCAGCAGCGTAAACCAGAACACAGCCCTGCGTCCCAACAGAACTCAGTGAACGAAAACTAGCCACACGACCACGCGGCTTCGCAACTTTTGCAGCCAAACGCACTGAGGTGGGGGGGGGGGAGGAATCTGGTGACGTTCCTGCCCTCAAAAGGAGGGCAAGTAACGCGAGTCGTTACAATGCAATTGTCCTGATAGACAAACGAGCCTCCCGCATCCGTATCCATGCTACCGCACTAAAAAAACGTTTCGATGCACATACACGCACCGCCATGCTCGAAGGAAGCAGCAACGCTGCAGGTGGCTGCGTTCGAGCGGGGCCGTGGTACAGGCAAGTGTGCAGATGCAGACGCCAGCAAACCTGTTACAGCGAACGGCTACAAATTTACCAGCGCCGATGCAGTCAAGAGCATCAGCACAACGATTGTGCACTGACGCAGACAATCACAAGCGTTTCGACGCCACAAAACATGAACACCTCAATGTAGTCTTTTCAACAGTGCCTCAGTGCTTAAAATCACCATGAGCAAACCAAGCAACATTCGTACCCCAACCATTGTTTTGAAAATCATGAAGAACCAGACGACAAGCAAAACACCGGCCACAGCGACAGCGAGGAATGTTAAACCACACGCTGCGTAGACAAGCTCCGACTTGCACCATTATTGCCATGACAAATACCGGACCGGTTGGTTCAACCCAGCACCCAATCGCGGCGTCTCTATCCCATCCACTTCCTTGTGCTGCAAAGAGCACACCAAGAGTGGTAGAAATCCCGTGCCAAAAACATACTTCCTGAGAAGTCAAAATATTAGGAGTGAAGGACGACACAGACTCCTTTCATTCAGCAACCATTGCTATGCCTACTAACATTCAGACAACCGCCAGCAACAACATATTAAAATACACATGCGGCCCCCCTTTGAGCTAATCGATGAAGACATGCTAGACGAAAGGAATCAGTCAGCAAAAAAAAAAAAAAGAGCACTAAAGCTATAGGAGACCTAACCCGGTGATGGGCCTACGCCGCGAGACTTACCCGCGCCCTCTAGTTTAAAAAACAGGGACTGCGAAACCGCCTCGTCACATGACGGTTCTAATCCCAACCTAATGGGTGTAGGTCGGCAACGTATTTCCATGATAAACAACTGTGTTACTGAACGAGACAATATATTTCCAAACTAATTATCCAGCTTCCATTCAAGATGCTGCTAAACCCCGCAGCAGACATTTGGAAATCCAAGTTGGTGCATATTGGCACGTAAAACCTCCGAATTGATATACTTTTCTTTTAAGTTTCTGCCTCCTTCTCTCGAAGTTCGACATATACCAACGAGCATTGGAGCAATTATGTTCGCGGCATATGAAACCATATGCAGTTAACACTGTTGAGGAGTGATCTGCAGCATTGAGCCCGCTGTTAGTGAAGAAACGTTGTAACGCTCACATTCGTGCGAGCGGTCATTGTCCAGCATATGGGAAGCACGGCTAACGACACCTCAACGAAGTAAAGCACTTGTCAACTTTCGAATTTTGTGGGATAGGTGCAAGCAAAAACAACCATCTAAGCATAACAGCATCACTTATAGAGGTACACGTAAATTACTCAATGCCAGCAGTAAGCTACACCAACACAGTCGACACTCCGATCTTTTGCACTAGGAAATTAGAATGTTCTTGTCTTAAGTTACCTGGCTATTTGTTGACACGAAATTGAGTCACACAACTACCGCTTCAGCTGTCAACATGCATGACAGGACAAATTAAGCATCTCCAAGCGGCCTGTGCTAAAGACAGCAATGGAGTCAAAATATGATGAATTCCGGCTCCTGCAGTGTAACTGCCAGGACTACGCGAACCGCGCAGTGAACACACGCGTGTTTTTACGACGGCAGTCATAAATCATTAGCGATTTTCTACAAAAACACAAACCACGCATCATCGATTTCACTTGTACGATACCAGTCGCATATTTTCAGGCAGATAATCTACTTCGGTTAAAGCAAGAGGAATGGGAGTATGCCTTAAAAGAAAGGTCAGGCTGTGATCATCCCGGGCGAAGGCATCTCAAGGAACCAGATAGAAACCTGAGACTTCATTTGGAGTTCCAAGAGGTTAGTAGTGCAGTGCACGCAGGTAAGCTAGAAGCAAAACACGTTACGTCAGCCTTGGTCAGCGTGCGACCAGCAGCGCGAAACACCGAACAGATTTTGCCAATACCGGGGAAGAGCTAACCAAGTAGCTGTCGACGTCCCGTGCAATTCCGCACCGATCGATGGAATCAGACACAATGATGGGTGAATGACGTATCTGCTGAGGTTCTGAGAAGGATGATTACGAGTGCGTTTTTACTTTTACTATGAGTGCAAGAGGCAAAACGCACTCAAGAAAAAAAGGAATCTTGCTTCGTTCTTCAAGTTTACATGTCGCGGCATCTCTATTCTCTCCTCCACGCTAAAATTCCCAGCAATTCTAAAGCTGAGAAAAAATTTTGCAAAGACCACAACTTTTCTTTTGGTGTACTTACCTTGCTTTAAGTATATCTGGTAATATTTATTTGCAATTTACGGCCGATCCCTAAAGGGACTATTGCAGGAGGGGCACATACATGATCAGCACACACACTACAACGTATTCAGCTTCAAACACAAAAAATACAATTACGAAGAAAAGAAGACGAAGACAAATACGGGTAGGCCACAATAATTACCACGACAGTGAAAGTTATTTGCATTCCTGTTAACAAAGCGAAAAAAAGAAAATTCATTGCTGTGCGTACAGGTGCACCTCATACAACCGCAAGAAATTTACTAATGACAAAGTGCTAGTTAAGCATGCAGGTAACTTATTCCATTGTCTAAGTGCCAATCCTAAACGCAAGCCAAACAGTGCTAAAGTGATACCCCTACTGTTTGAGGACCTTTATGTCGAATGCGTCTTGTTAATGACTTATGCAGGTACGTGGGGCTGTCTATTTTAAACATAGTATTTAACAGTTGGCAGATCGCTTTTTCTCCGCCGAGTTTTGTGCGGTACTGCAGCTTAAGCAGTCCTGCTGAGAGAATTAGTTCTGGTGGTGAATCAGTAATGCTGTACTTGTTAAAGATGAAACATTCTTTTCCGTTGGATTCCCTCTGTCTGGTAGTTAATGTCTTCGTATACGGGAATCGGGCAACTTTAACGCATTAAATGACAGGCTTTCGGAGTATATTATAAGCTAAAAATTCTACATCTAGTGTAGCTGCTCAAGTGCGCGTTCTGAGGAAGAACAGCCGTTTTGGTGCAGCGGTTATCACGTAATTCCCGTGAGAGTGTCATCTGAGGCCATTTGATACTACCAAATAAGGTATCCGTGTTTATTTACTGCCGTCAGTGGAAAGTTATTTACTGTGTACGAGAATTTCGATGTATCTTGATTTCTGGTGACACGTATCAGGATTGATTTATCAGCGCTAAAGCTCACCTGCCAGATATACACATGGAACTTGGTCAAACGGATGTCACCGTTACAGCACATAATTGTAACAGGGTGGTACATGGCAGTTCAAATACGTAAAACGAACGCTAAACGCTCAGGAGTAGCACTGGATGCCGCATAATCTTAAAATTCGCTTTGTGGGCCTAGGAGCTGTAGCCACTCAGGCGCTTGAGCCAACTTACATACGTAGCCGAGTTCTTCAGAGCAGTTACGTGGAATCCTATTGTACTTTGGAAAGTGAAATAAGTACTGTGGAGACTCGGATAATTCGACTGCGAGGCACTCGTCGATGCTATCTTGCCTGAAACAAAAAAAAAATATTGCATTGGTGAACCGAGACAAACAACTTACTCATAGCTTTAAGCACAAAAGTATTATTTGTATTTCAAGACTATATTCTCTTAATAGCACCAGACTTTGTGCTCAAAGGCCGCCATATGTATTTCTGATTATTCATTCATTCATTCATTCATTCATTCATTCATTCATTCATTCATTCATTCATTCATTCACTCATTCGTTCATTCATTTATACTTTCATTCATAAGAAGCTCCGGATTTCTCTTGATGATATCGTGTTTTTTTAAGCATGTGCCCTTGTTAGCGAAAGTGGCGGGCACCCCTGACGGTGCCGACCTGCTTTTACGTCAGCTAGATAAGAGTGTTGCTGTTTCCTACTTGAGAATGTTTCAGGTGCATGGCCACGCCATATACAATAAGAAACGGTAGTTGTTGCTTCTCATGCCGCCTGTAAGCTTTCGAAAAAGCTCACCTGACTGCCAATTGCAGGCTGCAGTACATAATGAATATTGTACAGAAAGACTGTTTGCCTGTCAACACACTATGAAAACTGCCGACATGAATATTAATAGAACCGGTGATATCGACTTCAGCCGTACGGCAATTACCAGCACTTTTAATTTACAAATCACTCGCTTACTCGACAAAAAAAGCGATAATATTCCGCACCCCTGCATCTGGAACAATTCTTCCCGCCACTCCTGATCACCTTCATCGGTTAAAGTTGTCCCTGATTGCTGCGGCTCTTAAATTATGTCACCATCACAGTTATCAGAATGAGTTTTGTAGCTGACCAATCCTAGAATAAGGGTTTCGCGGTGGTCGGAGTTGGACTTCAATGTTGCACCAAAACGCAATCAGCGGTGCTTCAAAAACTCCAAAAAGTGTACTATATACGGCATCCTAACATTCCAGTAGTGCTGTTCCGACACACAACATCCACGTCTTATTTTAGACCTCAGAAACTCAACATCAGCAACAAAGTGGACAACTAGCGTTTCTGAACTAACCAACTTGTGTATCGCAATGTCCAACGGCGATGATTGGGTGTTGGCGAAAAAATGCAGAAACATAAATGTTACGGGAAAAACTCGTCAGCCAATGGACTCTTGAAAAACTTTCCTTTTTTCTATTTCACGAATTAGCCGCGCGTCTGAGAACTTTTCAAAAATGCAGAGTGTGCACTTCCTTCTTTAAATTTGAAACAATATTGTTTTTTTTTTTATTCCCTTGGCTTAGATTTGTAATGCCAAGCAGTGTCATGCTCGTCAGAGGCATTTTACAGTAGGTGGTTAGGTAGTTAGGCTTTTGTGTCGACGGCCTCTTTAATAATGAAAAGTTCATGTGTCCGATGGTGGGATCCAACCTCTGTCTCCCAACATAGCAGCATAAATGCACTAGCTCTTAGTCCACATTTGACGCATACTTTTCTCGTGCCTCGCCTAATTGCTCGCATCCTCCCCATTCAAAGCTCACTCACGGCAAGTTCATGGTCACTGATTATACATAAAATGGCGATGCGATTAAATAAATGTTTTTATCGTGTCTTCTTCGCGCCAAGTGCAACTAGCTTCGGGAGGTTTTCGTCATGCGCATCACGTTTCACTTGCTAGAATTCTTTCCTCGTAGCAGCTACCACATTGAGACGCTGTGTCAGGCTGTAGAGCCTTCTGGATTGACCATTTTTACCACTCCTTCCCTCGTACCTGCTAACGCTACGTAAAAACTGTTGGAGGAGCCGTGGTTTGAATGCACTGGCACTCCACCAAAGTTCAAAGCATGTGCGCTAATTATACCTGATCTGTGTACAGCTACACGTATTAGTAGTGGCATGATATTGCATTCCAAAAGCTCTTACTACGCTCATCCTGCCTTGTTCCTCCATAACTATAACGTAACGGCTCCTCAGATGGCGCGCTATTCTGAGACGCCCAACGCCTAAACTCTGTGTATCTCAACTACGCTTTTCTTCTAATAAGTACGCGCACGAGCATCAATTGAATTCGCAGCTATACGCTGTACGTCAGTGTAGCTGCAGCAAATGAAGAGAAACAAGTCACGCTTACCGGCTGCTCGTGCTGCGTGCGTCCCAATATTCGAAGGGCGGATCGGACCACTGATCGAGGGGTCCTTTGAAAACAAAGTAGATCTCTGACATTTCATAAAATGTCTTTGCAGTCAGCAATAACAAACGGCGATTTGCGCAGAATTTTGATGCAGCTTTTTTGTTGATCGTGCCACGCTCCGATAGGCAGTAATAAGTCTCCGAGGGGACATTAGCTGCGGATGAAAAGCACAGTAGGAGAAGTGCACTTCGCCACAAATTGCGAAGCGGTATACAGTGCAAAGCAGTGCGGCGGGCGTGCGGGCGTGCGTGCATGCGTGCGTGCGTGCGTGCGTGCGTGCGTGCGTGCGTGCGTGCGTGCGTGCGTGCGTGCGTGCGTGCGTGTGTGCGTGTGTGCGTGTGCGTGTGTCACTGTTTGCTGAAATACATACATCACTCATGAGGTCTATGTCAGTCTGTGTCATGAAGTCATGAAGTGCTGAATACTGGACTTTTAACAGTCTACACGTTTAACAGTTTAACAGCCTACAACGAGTCATGTATACTAGGCTTGGGTTTCCCGGTCGGTACAGTCAGCTATGCTGCGCACGCCGCTTATATGTCGTTTAACTAGGAAGCCTGTTGTGGGAGAGATACGACCAATTTCAAACCTCTGCAAGGTAAGTACAGCTTTTCTAGAAATTTATTTTCAATCCTTGCAGAATGTTATGCAGCCGTGCAGTGGCGCAGGACATCAGTGCAAATGAGCGAAGACATTAAAAGTGCAATATGTGGAGAAACATTCCTAGAAAACTGAGAGCTTTGCAAATAATTACTGAAACCTATCTTGTTTTGCCTTTTCTACTTTCACGTGTTATACAACGCTCGAATTGCGATTTCTTGATGTCGTTGATGAACCTGCAAGCGGGATGTTGATGCGGGCCGTCTACGTTTATTGTGTGAAGCCACCATTAGCCGAGGCGGCTGGTCGGCGGCGCATGAGAGGGTGGTTCGGGCCCGGAAGCCTGGAGCGCTTCCTTCCTATAGCTCGCGGCGGGCCGATCGTTCTTTTCTTTGGAGGCCATCGCGAACGCCCGCTACCTAGCCGCTATAGAGCAAGTAAATCAAGGCACGTTGTCTATAATTAATTAATATATTTCACAGCTTGTGGGTGATGTGTAGGAGAAGCTGGAAATCGGGTAGTTAATTATGGCCTTTGTAATAAATACGAATGCAAGGACTCTGGCGTCTTGTGGTTGCATTTTACAAAGGACGCTAAACGTAGCCCACTGCCCTGGAAAAAGTACAAGTGTCGCATAAATCAAACTCCAAAAATAGGAATATAGATTTCCGGAAGATCAATAATTAAATGTATATAAGAATAGTGTCTTTGTAACAACGTTATAGGAACATTATATGTTGTTTCCACCTGTGCCGAGAGAACGTTATGTGACACCAAGCGCACCTTTGGAAGAAATGACGGGAATATAAGGTGTAATGTGCGGCGGAACTTTAACATTTGCGGCCTAATTACTAGGGTATAAAATAATTACAGAAACGTGTTGTTTTTTGTATTTTTATGTATTATACGTGGCTTATAGCAGGTTTTCTCACTGGTTTCGGTGAACAAAATTTGGTCCTTCGTTTATACTTAGTGAAATATAAGAGTATGATATGAATAATATGTTGGCATACTTCTGAATGCGTAGATAAAATGTTGTGATAGCAACTAATTACGTATGCCGGCCCTTGTGAGTGTTAAACTTTTTCTGTGGCATACGCACATAATTTAGCCCAATGAGATGGAAGCCATAAGCGCCACCAACACTAAAATTTTACTGGATATGGTAGAACATAACGACCAATGTTCCCCGACAATAAAATGTGTGCGGATTAATTGCTGCTTTCGTAAAAAAAAACAAGTCAGCGAGTGCTCGGAAGCGTTATAATTTGAGGAAAAGGCTTCAGACGGTCGAGTCATATGCGGGCAACACCTTGAAGTGCGCGGTGCCATTACAGGCAACTGAAATTAGTGTTGCACCTGCTCAAAAAGGAACAGCTTCACTGGAATTTGAGTTTGATTCTTCAAGGTCATTGATTCAATCCAGAATCATGCTTATCCATTGAGTTGCGATTCTTCAGCAGCACAAGTCTGCTGTTTGTGCTTTTTGCCACTACCTTTCCCCGAGCAATCTCGCGCTCATTTATTTATTTATTTATTTATTTATTCATTCATTTATTTATTTCGTACTGGAGAAGAACGAGCACCAGGCACTGCTTGGAGAAAGACGACGGCAACGAGTGGCTGGAAGCCTTGCGCCTATGTTTGCGAAGCTCTCTGTCCTCTCGCTAGGCTGCTCTGCTATCTAAGCATTTTATCAATTGAACTATAACGTTTCTTGACATTTGGTGGACGTGCTGGGCCCTTCTCAAACCTGGAACTCCGCAGCCAGACGCTCCCTACCGTATCTGCCATCCCTCAGGACGCCGCGCAGCCCGGTCCTCCCCTGGCATCGCCTGTCGTCTGCTCCGGTGCTCTCCGCCAACGACATCCTCCGTTCTTCAGCGGCAACGACGACCATGACGTGGAGGATTGGCTATCGTCATACGATTGTGTGAGCGCGCATAACAAATGGGATGACAAAGCTAAACTGACTAACGTCATCTTCTATCTTTCTGGAGTCGCTAATCTCCGGTTCCAGAATCATGAATCCAACCTTTCCATCTGGAAAGCATTTGCCCATTGTTTCAAACACGTCTTCGGTCGCCCTGCTGTGCGCAAGCTTCGCGCAAAACAACGCTTGCGTGGTTGCGCTCAGCAAAAGGGTGAAAACTTCACCAGCTACATTGAGGACGTAGTTGACCTTTGTCGGCGCATTAATCTCGCCATGCCCGACTCTGAAAAGATCAAGCATGCCATAAAGAGCAGTGAGGATGACGCCTTCCAAATGCTCTTGGCGAAAAATCCTCAAACGATTGACGAGGTCATTACACTGAGCCAGAGCTACGATGAGCTCCGCAAACAACGCCTTACTACGCGCCGAGCTGCCGCGCCCGACGACACAATTTCGGCTTTAACCGACAGTTCCAGTGTTGCTTCCACCCACTCCTCGTTCCTCGACCAAATCAAGCAATTCGTTCGCGAAGAAGTCGCGCGCCAACTGTCACTGCTGCCTGCTACTCAGTCGCCTGAGTCCTCTTTGTCCCAGGAACTCCAACGCCTCATACATAAACAAGTCAGTGACGCACCACCTTCAGCAACGGTTCCGCTCACGTACGCTGCCGTTGTATCCAGGCCAAGACCACCACCTCAAGTTGCGCACTACACCCCCACAAGCGGCTTCTACGCCTCGCCTACTCCAGCTGCGAACTATACTTGCCCAGAAGCGGCTTCTGCGCGCCTCCCCAGCCCCTACGCCCAACTCAGAACTGTGCACCGCTACGTAGGCCCCCTGTTGATAATCCGTGGCGTACCCAAGGCAACCGGCCGATCTCTTTCGCGTGTGGCTTTGCTGGCCACGTGGCACGGTTCTGCCGCCGGCGGGGTTGGTATCCTCCCGATACTGCGAGATTTCAAGGGAAGCTCGTGACTCCCAGTCCCGCTATTCGCCACCAGTTCTGCACTTCGCTCCTTCATCTCTTCTTCCCCGAAGCTTCAACACTCGTCGGTCTCCATCTGCCCGTCGACGATCGCTCTCCCCCATCGTCCACCGCCTTATAGCTGTGGAAAAAACTAAAAGGCGCAGTTCCGGAGGCAAGAACAGCGATCTCTTCTAACTGCTGAAGCCCTCGTTTATTCCCTACGAACGTCGTTGAAGTTTTGGCCGATGGTGTCGCCGTTCACGCGCTTGTCGACACGGGTGACGCAGTGTCCTTGATTGCCGACCAGCTTCGCCGTACGCTCCGAAAAGGCGCGACGCCGTTTTCTGTCATTTCGCTACGCACAGCAAGCGCTGAGCCAATTGAGCCCTTAGGAACATGTACCGTCCGTGTCGCCATACAAGACTGTTTATGCCACATTGACTTTGTAGTTCTTCGCCGCTGCTCTCATGCCATCATTCTAGGATGGTACTTCCTCTCATCACATCACGCTATTTTGATTGCGCACGTGCAGAACTTGCGCTGGCTCCATTTTGCGGCAGTCCTTCTGAAGGTTTGCCTCCACCTTCTGCTCGAGTGTCCGTCGCCACCGACCCTGATATCCCTCCTTTCTCTTCCGCCCGTGTACCCGTTTCCTGTGCTGCTTTCTACAACTCCACAGTTCTTTTCACGCCATCTCAACTTCTTCACGCCGTCTTCCCTTCTTGCTTCCCTCTGCCCTCCTTCCCTTTCGCCAGGGCTCCAGCGCACTTTACGTTTCGAATCCGTTTTCGTGTCCATCAAGCTTACATCCTGGCGAGTGCCTCGGTTTTACTGATGAATTCGACACGAGCTCTGTGTACGATGTGCCTGATGACTCGACTCCTCTTCACGTTGACGCCACTGCTCTCCCTGTCTCTGCGCCTGCGCCTGCATGTGACCGAACGTTTGCTCCCTTTATTGATTCTAACCTCACTCTGAGTCAGCGCACGCAGATCGTCGACCTCCTTAACCGATTTCGAACTTTTTTCGACCTCTAAATACAATGCTCAGGACGTACTTCCACAATCGCTCATCACATCGACACCGGCAGCCACGCGCCTCTACGCCAACGTCAATACCGTGTGTCCGCGACGGAGCGCCGTGTCGTCGATGAGCACGTAGGAGACATTCTCCGACGCGGCGTGATACAGCCATCACACAGCCCCTGGGCTTCTCCGGTAGCGCTGATCAAAAAGAAAGATCGGGCTATCTGTTTTTGTGTGGACTATCGACGACTAAAGAAGATAACCTGGAAAGATGTCTATCATCTTCCCCGTATCGACGACGTACTGGCCTACCTCCAAGGCGCTGAATTATTTTCGTCCTTAGACTTAGGATCCGGTTATTGGCAGGTCCCGGTAGCTGACGCAGACCGCCCGAAAACAGCATTTGTTACGCCTGACGGCATATATGAATTTACCGTGATGCCCTTTGGCCTCCGTAATGCGCCTGCAACGTTTGAAATAATGATGGATAACATACTCCAGGGCTTCAAATGGCAGACATGCCTTTGTTTTCTCGGTGACATTGTCATCTTTTCCCCGGACTTTCCTTCTCACCTGTTCTGACTCAAACGCGTGCTCATGCCTTGCCGATGGTGGGCTCCAGCTCAACTTAAAGAAGTGTCGCTTCGCCGCACGGCAGCCAGTCGTCCTTGGCCACGTTGTTTCGAAAGGTGGTGGGCTCCCAGATCCAACTAAACTCCAAGCCGTTGCAGAATTCCCACGACCAAAGACCAGCAAAGAACTCCGCAGCTTCATCGGATTATGCTCCTATTTTCGTTCTTTCATCTGCAACTTCGCCACCATAATTGCGCCTTTGGCGCAGCTTCTCGCGGCTAACGACGACCTCTTGGCCTGGCGGCTAGTTTGCGATGCCGCCTTCACGACGCTGCGTCGTCTTCTAACCTCACCCCTATACTCCGATATTTTGACCCAAGCGCACCGACAGAAATACACACGGATGCCAGTGGCACCGGCATTGGCGCTGTTCTTAAGCAACAAAAAACTGGCTTCGATGAATACGTTGTTGCCTTCGCTAGCCGCGCACTCACGACAGCGAAAGCAAATTATTCCGCTACAGAAAAAGGATGCCTGGCTATAATTCGGGCCATAACGAAGTTTCCGCCTTTACTCTACGGCCGCCCGTTCGACGTCATCACGGACCACCATGCACACTGCTGGCTCTCGTCCTTGAAAGATCCTTCAGGTCGCCTCGCTAGATTGGCGCTTCGCCTCCAAGAGTGTGATATTCCAGTGCTCTACCGCTCTGGCCGTAAACATTCGGACGCCTTGTCTCGCCTTGTCTCGCCCCCCAGTGTCAGGCCAGCCCAATCATCAGAAAGTACGAATATGCGAGTCCTCCCTCACAGCCACGAATTTGCTTTCGGAGCAGCAGAAGGATGCATCGATTGTTGCTATGCTGGCTTTTCTGTCAGATCCATCAGCGCCTTCTACTGGCCGTACATTGCGTCGCCAAGCACACCACTTTGCTGTTCGTGACGGGCTCCTATACCGCCGTAACTACCTCTCGGATGGGCGCAAATGGTTACTCGTGGTACCTCGGCATCTACGTTCGGAAATATGTGCAGCGTTTCACGATGACCCGCAATGCGCACATACAGGAGTACTAAAAACGTGCGCCCGCCTGCGAATTAGTTATTACTGGCGCGGGATGTACCGATTCGTCCGCCAATATGTCCCCTCCTGCTTCGCTTGCCAACGCCGCAAGAATACCCCTCGTGCCTTAGCTGCTCCACTGCAACCATTGCCTTGTCCAGGACGGGCCTTTGACCGGGTCGGAGTTTATGTTTATGAGCCCCTTCCGACTACTTCAGATGGAAACCAGTGAGTGATAGTGGCGATAGACCATCTCACATGCTACGCCGAAACTTCGCCTCTGCCCGAAACATCTGCGCGGGATGTTGCCTGGTTCCTTCTGCGTAACATCATTCTTCGCCATGGAGCCCCCAGAGAGTTGCTGAGCGACAGAGGCCGCGTCTTTCTGTCTCATGTTATAGAAGCCCTGCTCAAGGAATGCAACGTAATTACTATTGCATACCACCCGCAAACTAATGGCATGACTGAGCGCTATAACCGCACTTTAGCCATGTATGTCGCATCTGACCAAACCAATTGGGACCGAATTCTACCCTTCCTGACGAACGCTTATGATACCGCCGCACGAACCACTACAGGATTTTCCCCGTTCTCTCTTCTTTGCGGACGCGAGCCTTCCTGCATAATGGACGCCATCCTTCCGTATCGTCCTGACACAACGGAGGCTACCACCCTGTTCGAAGCTGCTGCACCGCGGCAGAGTGCCGAAAGCTCGCATGCACATTAATTTCGGAAGATCAGCAGCGACACCCGATTCCCTTTTCTCCGGCACCCTATGCCCCTGACTCACTAGTCTGGCTTTGGGTTCTCGCTACCGGCCCTGGACTTTCACCCAAGCTTGTGTCCAAGTGCCAGGATCCCTACCGTGTCGTCAGTCAAACATCTCCTGTGAACTATTTGGTAGAACCCCTTGAGCCGCCTTCCGATGAGCGCCGCCGAGGGCGCGAAATCGTGCACGTTCAGCGGCTCATGCCATACTTTGATCCACCTGTGCTATCTTGCCCGTAGGTCGCCGAAACGGCTCCTCCGGGGAGGCAATTGTACTAGAGAAGAACGAGGAGCAGGCTCTGCTTGAAGAAAGACGACGACAAGGAGGGGTTGAAAGCTTTGCGCATGTGTTGTCGAGGCTCTCTATCCTCTCGCTGCGGTGCTCTGCTATCTAAGCGTTTTATCAATTGAACTATAACGCCTCTTGACAGTTTGTTTAATATTGCAATAGCAACTCTACGGACACTCAAAGCTTTTTTCCGCCGTCATCGTCGCCGTCACCGTGATGTTCCTATGAAAGTCCGAGCACGACAACAACGTCGCCGCGCGCCCTACGCTGTATGTACGAGCGAAGGCTAGAAATGGCAAGCGAGCAAAGCGGGCAGGAAGCGCGCCGTCTTCCGTCGCCCGCGAGGCACCCGGGAGAGGGAAGGAATTCAGAAGGTTTCTACTCCAGCAACTCCTGCAGAGGCCGCGGCGTCGCGGGCGCCTTGAAACTGATCTGCGAAGTGGACAAAATGCACTGACTGCTGGTAGCTTCGTATGCGCTGTGCTTTAGCGTATAGTTCGAGTTGAAGTGATAGGCAGCACGAAGGTCGATTTGGTCGCTCCTGCTGCCGCGCTTCCGCATTCTCGCGTTTTCACAGCGACTTTCCGAGGTCACCGAGCGAGATGCGTTCATATTGACCCACGCGAGCGTGACACTATGCTTGTTAAATTAGCATTTATTTATTTATTTTATTTTATTTCAATCTCACTTCTTTCTCGCTGTACTACGTAGTGCGATGTACCTTCCAAAGGAATCCACGGGTTCTTTTGCGGCTGCCTATTTGCACGCTGCAAGCGGCATGCCAGTGAAAAGAAGGGACAAATGCGTGACGTCATCTCAATCGCGGGCCGAATGGCTCCCGCGATGAAAACAACGCCCAGGCGTTTGTGTGAATTTGCCGTTGTTTTTGCCACTTACACCGCTGTGATACTTTTCACGGCCTTTTACACAGAGGATGTTTTACATACATCACCACAACCTTTTGACACTGCCCTACGATATAGCGGAAATAGGGACAGAAATTAGAGCTTTGTTTCTTCTGAATATGTCACTTTCTGAGAGTCATACAAAACATTGGCAAATGGCAAATTTTTATCTTTTGAGCCCGAACGGGGTCCTTAGCATGCCTAACTTGAAAAAGATTTTTTTGCGAAAAGCGAACGAGTACTTGTACTCACCACAGTAAACTTCAATGCTAATAGGGGCAGAGAATCGTCCACCTGAAGAAAGTATACAGACGCCATGTTATATATACATTCCTACAAAACCCATTGAGGCTCCGTACGTGTACGCTGTTTCAACTTACTCTTAGACTGTATGCTGTTCTCGCATATCACATGATATAACTGGCTACAGTTGCGCTTGTAAAACCACGGTACCCAAGCGCCGAACCACACCGTGATGCAAGGCATATTCCAGTCAATATCATCCACGTCGAATGCAACCACGCCGGCGAGCTCTCTGTTGCGTGGAAAGAAAATGTCCATGACATCATAAATTACGATACGTTGCGAAAAGATGTTTAAAAATTGAGAATCAAGTCCCCAGATCTGCGCATACGTTTACCGAATTCCATGTCTCAAATAGCCAATAATGCATTCCTACAACCGCTCGTCGTCCTTTTACGGATACCTTCAATTCAACAACCCGTCACTGTAACAGTGGCAAAGGCGACAAGCACGTCTCGAACAGCATTTTGCGCAGCGAACTCACAAGTGGCATTAATAATTTGACCGAGGGCTACATAACTTACTTCCAAGTTGTCCTGGGAATCCGCAATTTGTGCTCTCTGGCAACCCACTAGGCGTGGCGCCCGAAGTTTTGGGAGGCCATCTCCCAAATTTATTATGCCACCTTGTACCGCGCTTTGGGAGCCGCGGCTTTAATTAAATATTATATCGCTGCGTTAGCCTGCTGGAAGAAGAGAGCGGCCACCACAAGAACAGAAGACGTGTGCGTGTGCACACGTGTGCGTGTGCGTGAGTAGGTCTTCATTTTGGCCAGTGCTTACTACTTCCAGACTTGAAAATGTACCGCGGGAAATTCCACATACTTCCACGTAACATATTTTGCGGAGAGGCGGCGGACCTTCTGACAACGCAGCTCCGCAGCGTGCGCCACCTCGAGTATACCACCGAGCCTCTGTAAGAAGACACGTCGCCGCCAGCCACGTCTGCGACCACCCAGTTTGTCGCCCTCTAACATCCCCGCTTCCTCGTTGCCCATTCAGGTATAGACCACGTTCAAGTGGAGGGGCTCATCTTGCATCAGCATGTCAGCAAACATAACCGCTGGTACCAAAGAGTAATGGTGGTGAATACCATCATCTACGTCGGCGGAACTCTTCCTGTCTAGTTTCAGACCCACGGGAACGGGCCACTCAGCAACGACGGCTTCAAGCAGCATGCTCCACGACTTTCTGGGCAGCCCGTCCTGTTGACAGCTTGCCACCCAGAAGCAACAGGAGGTACGTGCCCAGGTGTCAACAGAGCCCTGCTATGTACAAAACGTGCTGGCCCATTATGCAATAACTCGTCAGATGTCCGAGACTGACGTACACAAAGGCACCACCGAGCGCGTGTACGATCTGCTCGTCCTTACCACCGTGACGAACGTTGACAGCCTGATGAAAGAATGCGGCTGCTAATAGCATCCATGGCATGTCTCATTACTTCACGCGTCTGCAAGACAGAACTGCAACATTGACCTGCGAAGAAACCTCTTGTCAACCGTCTACATCTGACGACGTGACGCATATTCCCCGACTCCAACTCAATGCAGCATATCCAGCTGCTCATAAATCCACGCTCTCCGACAGCTCGACGCCAGCTAATCCTTTGATCAAAGTCATTGTTCAGCCAGGAAGTTCACAAAAGTGGGATTCTTCTGTATACTTGGGCACATGAAAAACAGGCAAATTACAATCCATTTCATATCTAGGGAAAGCGAATGCGTGATTGGCATGATTGGCTCGTCAACCATATGTTTATCAATTGTGGTTTCCGCGCAATGAATACCATTATCATACAGCAGCACATTATACGGAGAAATGCTTTCATTTGCAGAGAGATATATACAGTGAAATGAAGCAGATGCGCCCCTAGTTGTCGGGCGAGAGAGCACCCGGGCGAGACATTTCCCAGACACATTGAGGATGTGCTCGACCTCTGCAACCGGGTAAATGCCACCATGACAGAAGACGAGAAAATAGAGCACATTCTCGAAGTAATCGCGTACGGTGCATTTCAGATGTTGCTGCCAAGAACCTAGCGAGTGTCATCGCGCTCGTCAGCCTTTGTCAGAGCTTTGAAGAACATCGCCGCCAATGCAACATCGTCTGCCCAAACATATCCGACGCTGATCCTATCTCGGGCATTGCTGTTGCTACCGTCCGCCCCACCGATCCTCGCTCTTTGATCACATAAAATATTTCATTGATGACAAGGTGGCCCGACAGCTTTCGCTGCTGCGACATAGCCAGAAGCCTGCCGCAACCTTGAGTCCGACCCTAGAGCCAACCATCCACACACAGATTTTCTAGGCTATTGCTGCTGGTCCCAACGTTCACGAACAACCTACTGTGACGGCGCCACTATCCTATGCCGACAACCCTCCCCGTCTTTCTCACTTCTGTCGCTAAAATGATACCACAACCTCCTTTGGCATTTTTCTTCTCATCGCCCATGCATCCAGCACCATTTCCAGTTCCCAGGCAGACACCACAGTTTTTTTTTTCTTCCAGCGAACGCACGGCACACTTTAGGGGCGCTATAACGTAAAGCTATTCCAAAATTTCATATTCCAACTCTGCAATCAGCCCACCGCGATGGGTCAAAAAACTTTTTTTTGAACACCCCCTCCCCCCCCCATATGTCATCTGTCTGTCACGCCTTGTCACGAAAACCGCGATAGCTACCCATCTGATATGGCGTGTAGAAAATGATATGTATGATTAGACCGAACAAAAGAACGACAATTATTTTTGATTCCATGCTTTTCTCTGTTAGCCCTCAGCTAATCGTCAAAAGTTTTCGGGCCGCGCCTACTTCACGTGACTGTCACGCGACGTCGCACAACCGCGAGAACTCAACGCGTGAAAGTGACGTGTACGTGTTAAAGATGTATTAATATGCCGAAAAAAACTTTTTTTTTCTTAGTACCCGAAGACGGCTACGTTCCTAGAGGAATAGAAGATGGCTGCCTCTGATCGCTCAGGCACTAGCTACTCGCACCTCCCGGAGAGCAGTGGTTTATTTGCATATAATAAAACGTTTTGCGTGGCCGTGAAACATTATCGAGCACTGTCGGCACGTTTATCACATTACTTTACCAACATTTGTTTTGCTGGGTATCCGTTTTTTCGGTATTCTAAACATTCCGTTGCACGCCGCATTGATTTTCGATTAGCCAAAGCAAGCTAAGTAAGGGGAAGCTGACCAATCGCAGACGCCGGCACCACCCTATTTATCCGGTTATCTATATTGAGTGCACTGACTCGGCGCCATCGAAACCCTGTGCACGTGAGCGTGCTCCTCGCTTATTGAAAAACTGCTCAATGTAGGCAATTCTATTCGTTTTGAAAGCAAACAAAAGTTACCGCCTATAAACGAGGAGAGCGTTTGGTTGGGCTCTTAAGGCAATGCCGCGGGTCACCGCCAACTCCTTGCGTCCGTGGCTTCGGGAATTTGACGCCAGGATGTTGGAATAAAAAAAATTGTAATAGTTTTACGTTATAGGGCCCAAGACAACCGACCCATCTGCTTCACCTGTGGAATCGCCTTTCATGTTGGGCGCTTTGACCCTTTGACTCCGATCTCCACCAAGGCACTCTACTTTTCCTTCTGCTCGTCGATGATCGCTTTCTTCTTGGCCTTCTCGCAAGCTCAGCAACGTTACCACGTTACTTTCTGGCATGGTACTCTCCCCTGCTAGTCATCAGCCGCGTGCACGGCCCGTGTCGTCATCGAAAACGTTCTTTACATCATCGAGTTATTCCTGTTGCCGTCCTGGTTTATGAACTGATTCTCCGATGCGTTTTTCTGTCAAGTGACAAGGTCGTCAACTATTGTTTTCGGACGGAAGTGACGCTTTCGCCATCGGCCGGCCCTTGTCTCAGTACAAGCAAATCTTAGATGATGCCGACACAAATACAGCTCCTTAAACATGGGCGCTTATTGCTCTGTCATGTGCTGCCGAACCAGGTGGCACCTTAATATTTACGCCATCGGACGTGCTCGCTCAACTCAAAGGCATTTATCTCGCGTTTACCGTCCGCACTGTTACCTGTGGGGCCGCATCGGTTCTGGTGTACAACCACTACCTGTACCCAGTCATTTTTCTCAGTGGAGAGCGATTAGGACATGTTCAAGCTACCTCCACCTGTTCTCACGCTGACACCATTACGTCTGTCCCTAGCCCTCGCTTCCAGCCGTGTTCGACTTACCCATAGACGCTGATGTTTCTTTTTCGGCTCACCGCGCCCAACTTCTAGCTCCCCTTCAAAAGTTTTTCTCTTCCTTTGGCTGTCATCTATCACCACCGGGCCGCACGACAAATGTGTCTCATAACATCGACACTCGTTTGATACAAGCCTCCTTGCGACATTACCCTTATCGCGTTTCCGCGGGAGAGCGCCAAATTATCACGGAGCAAGCGAACGACATGCTGCATCGCCGAGTCATTCAGCCTTCCCAAATCCTTGGTCGTCACCTATGCGCAAAAAGAAATTTCACCGACGATTACGATATCCTTTAATGCGCAATTTGAGTGCAGCTCTATACGTGTTTTGATTTCATGATGCATTGGCTGGCGCTCACAATCTCTATCTCGTGCACGTTGCAAACTGAGCAAAGCATGGCGCAACTGCCTCGCTGATCTGTAGATCAAGACAGTCAGCGCATGGGTGACGCATGGACGCAATTCACAGCAGCCACCGCCGGCAGACCTCTCAGACGACGCCCACTACTCCAGCTGGCGCCATGTCGTAAGCATCGTCGCCGCACTAGGTTTTTTTCTTCACTGTTTCGCCATACCCTCCTGCTCCGCTCTGATGCCGCTTGATGTCTCTTGAATCTCTTTGATGCCAAGTCGGGTCACTGGGTGTGTGGCAGAAGGTGGGTGCCGTCATCAATGAACGCATTTGAAGCCAACATGGGTAACTGGGAATGTGCCGCTCTACAATGACACAAAAGATCTTTTGACTTTCTCCGAAGCTGAGCGTAATAGAATTCGCGTCAGAAAAGTTCATCAACGACAGCAACCCAACGCATCATCAGCCTGCGCCACAACGACATTAGGTATGTGCTACTTTCGATGAACGCCTTTCACGCCAACGCTTTAGGGTTGCACGAGTGGCCCTTTGTATGGGCCGCTCTTGAATAAACCACTCACCAGCTAGGGTCACTGAGTACGTGCGACTGAGCGAAGGAACAATGTTGAGCGTTCGCAGGCAGCGCTGCGCCGCACTTCAGGTGTTGGAGGCCACGCATGGAGTGCTCGGCAGTGCCACTAGATGGCGCAGCTTGTCCAGAAAGACGCCCGACAGAGGAGCCCAGTTGCCGAAAAACGCATTTCTCAGCGTTCACCATGCACCGGCGCGCATTGCATTTTGGAGGCTACGTGCAGGCTTCCCGGCGGCAGCGCCTGGTGGCGCCTAGTGTCCTCAGGGAAGCCTGCAGTAAAAGTCCCGTCGTAGTGCACGCCTCATACATGACTCAATTCGACGGTGGCAATACGTTGTGTCCCTATATTGATACAATGCTAACGCATTACCATCGAGAGTCGTCGTGAGATACCACGTCTTGGTACCATTAAGTCATTCATCTGTAGGCGTCGCCACAGTTCGCGTACGTCCCGAATTTCGCCAAACTCAGGCCTCCTTTGCATAGCACCCCAGGATGAATTTTGCTCCAACTGTGACGCTTTCATTTTGGGAAACCCGTATGGGTACCTTTTGTAGCTTCATGCTACAAGACGGGTGGATGTCAATTTTTCCTATTCAATAACTTTCCTCCACCTTGTGTGCTTCCGCAGAACTTTCTTTGCCATATTCAGTATGCCAGTCTTTCGAGTTGCCGATTATTTCGCCATCTCTCTGCGATCTCCTAGCCTGCTGGTTAGCTCAGATAGTAGAGTCACCAGCCTGGAAAGGCCTTCATCCCGGGTACGAATTCCGGACCAAGACGAATTTTTCTTCAAATGCGAAGCTTTCTGTCTGAGAAACCCGTACGGCTCTCCTCTATAGCTTCGGGCAACAGGAAGGGTGGACGTCAGTTTTTCCGTTTCATCTTAGCTTCCTAACAGCTTTGCGCGTGTTGTCTGGCACGCGTCGCGTTAAGTGCACCCAAATAAATATTACTGAGAGTACGTCATTGCTATAAACAGAACAAAGGTGCAACGCTCAAACGAAGAATTGACGCGTACCTCACGTCTTCCTTTGTCAGGTCTACCCAGAACTCCCAGTTGAGCAAAGGCTCATTCGCGAGCGTCTCGTGTAGTAGTCTGGGCAGTTCCTCTATCTCCACCAGCGCCGATGACTTCTCTGCGCACCGCTTGCTGGCCTCCGTAGCGTTGACTTTATCTTTTCCGTAGCAATACTGGACATCGTTGTTGCCTTCTGCTTTCGTGACTGCGAACGAAGAAAGTGGCGGCGGCCAAAAGAAAAACATTTACAGTGCCCTCTTGCTCGCAACAGCGTTGCAAACGCACCAGTGATGTTTACTGTGTGGACATCATTCAAGTGTACAACGATCCACGTGAGTTTTCACCATATGAATAAAAATTAGATAAACATCAACATCGAAACGTTATTCTATTTTACTGTAATTTCATAACGAAAAGCTCGTATTAGTCGTTCGGTGGAACGCTAATGATTGCTGTCGTTTTAGTTCTGAGAGACGGGGTTTACCCTAAGAAGGACTGGAAATAAGACACGAACAACTATTCATAAAGGCAGGAAAACGAACTCATAAAAAGCCTGCGCCATTCCTCTGCAGTGAAGGTGGGTTACCAGCGAAGCTGGTTTAGCACACGACATTGATGTGACACAAAAGGTAGGTAAAAGGTATAAGCAAATTTTATATTTTGTTGAGCGGTGACGGTGGCCATCCCGAATACACACACGCGCGCGCACGCATACACACGCGCACATACACATACACACGCGCACACACACTTAGTTTGATCGGCGGCCTTGATCGCGCCCCACGAACACATATTTGATCGGCGGGTCTTGACACACACACACACACACACACACACACACACACACACACACACACACACACACACACACACACACACACACACACACACACACACACACACACACACACACACACACACACACACACACACACACACACACACACACGCACACACGCACACACGCACACACACACACACATTTAAGATCGGCGGCACACGAACGCACACGCATTTTCTTGATGGCTGCGTCTTAGTCGGTGGTCTTAGTCGGGGTCTTAGCAGGTGGATTTAGTTGGTGTACATCGTCGGCGGACTTTGCTGATAGCCTGAATCGGTGCCCATAATTTGGTCGTGATGGTGGTGACGATGTTCTTGTAGTCGCTGTGGCATACACTGATCGGCTCGGGCACAACCGTAGAAAGATTCTTTGCCAGAGTGAGGTCTGTGCGCGACCAGTGGTGAGTGGTCGGAGTCCAACAATTTGTGTGCCAGTCCAAGTCGAAGCGTTTGAGCACATCATGTGGAAACCACTTCTTTTCCGGCCCCGATAGGTCAATGTTTCAGTCGATGACGACGATGATGGGCGAGGTGTCGTCATCCCTGATCCAAACGAATGGCGACGACATGAATAAATATCTCGATGTGGCATTTTGTTGCACCCGGCGATATATACGAAGTGTATACCACGATCCCGCCAGTCGTCCGCACGGCACTCACATCGGCACATTCGGTGACACTGTTCTACGGTGGTTTGGGGAGACTTTTAGCGTTTCACACACAAATTGCCTGTCCAGAAAGTACCCTTTGAAGTTATAGCGTACGCTCTAATGAAGTTCTGCAATGTAACCGCGTGGTACCTACGTCTTTGTGATGCGTTCTCTGCCTCACGAGGTTGGGCGTCTTTCCTGACTCGCCGCATGCGCTTGGTGTTTCTTGCACGCTGTTCATCGGTGGTGTTTGCCGACCGACGCCGCCGATCACATTCTCGTCGTTGTCGTTTCCGTTGCTTCTCGGGAGTGGGCACTACACGGGGCTTTGCCATGACGACGAGGGAGGCGAAATGAAAATGTAAAACGGCAGCTTCTCTTGTGTAGTTTTATGTATATACACGCGCGGTGAGAAAGGCGAACGGCCACCGGCGCAACGTAAGCACGCCACGCATGACGGTGGCGCCGCCCCGTGAAATCGGAAGGAAACGAGGTGTGCATTAGATTAGAATGACAGCAAAGACAGGGCGGTGAGAGCGTAGGCATGGTCGACGCAGGTTGCATAGCTGTCAATGTTTGGCAAACATTTTTTTGTCTAGCTGAGAGTCCAGTGATCTTGAAAATGGTGCTTGTTGATAACGAATTTGAGACCGTTTGAGACCGGAGTCTTTGCTCGCGCACATGAAAATTTACGGAAGGTTAGCCATAAACAGCTCCGCTTTAAAAAGCGATTGGCAGACTCAACAGCTGCAATGCAAAATCGGCCAGTGTTCTTGCGAACTTATTTAAAATATAAAGGTTGCAGAGAGAATCATAATATACTCCTGGCACCTTTGTTTGACTTCCTAGCGCATAAGTAATACCCTCTGCCACTGCCGCTTCCGTCCGTCCTTCCACACTCCCGTGCAATGTAGCCAGTGAGAATTAATTACCTTTGCTTGGCCTCCTCAAAAGCACCTTCACTGAAACATTTCTTTCTGTTGCCTGCCAACAGCAGCGTGACAACAGTTATTTGTTCATTGATATATAATACCTAAACGACTTTCTAAAGGCAAGAAATACTTCGCCTGGCCGAGTTTGACGACCTTCTTTAGCGCAATAACGCGAAAATTGTGCAAACATGTCTTAAATAAAGGAGCGACCAAGATAAAGGCGTCAACGAAAATGTGCAGTAGAGTTTACTCACACTAGTAAAACAGCGAATACTCACACGGTATGAACATTTCGATATTAGTTACAAGTGCTCTTCACTCCTATCTGTCAAACGAGTAGTTAAACTCACGAGTACTATATTTCGTGTCAGTGATTCTGCCACGGAAAGCCCCTACTACCCTCAAGATGACAAGTCATCTTGTGGATAAGCCTGCCAATGAGTGTAGCTACTGTTCTGACAAAAAAAAAAATAACTTTCTTTTCGAAAACGCTGCAAAGAATAGTAATAGCTGCCCTGACGAAGACGAGTCGTCTTGTCGGTAACCTTGTTACGGAAAGCAGCTGTTACGTTGACGAAGTCGAACTTTCATATTCAGTAAACCTGCCAATGAAAGTAGCTGCTGCACTATTGGAGACGAGTGCAATCGTCGCTAACCTTAGCAAGTATTTCCTGCTATAAACAAGAGATGTTGTCTTGACAATAACCCTGCAAAGGATACAATAATAACAACTCTGCGAAAATATACATACTGACTTCACCAACACGAGTTTTATTGTCAGTAACCATGCCAATGAATGTAGGTTTACCCTGACAAAGACGAGTCCTTATGCAGATAGTCCTGCCAAGGAAAGTACCAGTTGGCTTGGCGAAAAGAGTCCCCCTTTTGATAACCACGCCAAAGAAACTACTTGCTGCCCTGACGACCCATTTTATTGTAAGTAACTGGTAGTGTTATCGGTTATCTCTGATCTGACCAATACTCGTGATGACAGGCTCTTTGATGTTATTGAGGAAAAGGGATAAAATGCGGCTGTCTAATAAACACGGGGATTTTTGGGTACGTGGCTACATCGGAGTGTCTTCAGCCTTTCGCTCGCATCACCGCTCTGGCAGCGGGCACGACAGTAACCCTGCGAAATAAAGAACCTGCTTCCCTGAAGGGGACGGCACCTGTTATCCATACTCCTGCAATGAAAGCTGCTTTGAATGAAACGACGTTTGGTCCTCTTTTTGCTAATCCGCCAAGGAAACTTCCCGTTGCCACGAAGAAGACGAGTAATGTCAATAAAGCTGCCACTCAGATGTTGCAATGAAGAAGTCAAGTTACCTTTTTTGGAATGCTAGCTACGAGCTGAGGCTTCGCTTCTTTCCCCCCTTTTGAATTTCTTAAGTACCCGTTCTTAAGTACCCGTTCCTGCGGCGAGCTTCGGCGTCGGCTTTGTCGACAGCGTAACCGAGCGAACGAGCACAGCGAAAAATAGAGGGTTTTAGTTGGGCGCTTTACGCTCCGCTCAGGAGCTAAGCGGAAAGAAAGCGCGAATGCGCATGCGCCCTCCGATTAGCCGCAAGCGGGCTAGCGGAGCGACAAACACGGTCCGCCTACAAGCTGCCTGAGCGGAGCGGGCTGCGCAGCACGTTGGCTAGCGTTGGCGTCAGAAAGGATTGGATTGGAAGCAGAAACCAAGCTCGCTGGCTATAACGTGGCGTTCCCCGCGACGGCGTTTATTTTTCACCGGATAAAATGGCCCGGTAACGCAATGCAAGCGCACGCCTAGATGCTTCATGGACAAATACGTTATGTATATATATATATATATATATATATATATATATATATATATATATATACGTCGTACATTATAAAAGTGATCAATGGGGTTTTTTATTTTCTTTCATTACCTTTAATTTGGCCAGAGGGCTCTGCAACTATCAAAGGTCTGCTCCGCTGCGCTAAATCGCCCGCCGCTCCGCGGTGGCTTAGCGGCGCGACTTGGAGCGGAGCGTACCGTAAAGACGCTCAACTAAAACACTCTAATGAAAGCCAACGCCGAGCGTAGCGCAGGATGCAAGACGTGAGGAGGAGAGTGGAGAGGAGGGTGCAGCGCAAGCAGGAGACAGAAAAAAAATTGTGGGGTTTTTACGTGCCAAAACCACTTTCTGATTATGAGGCACGACGTAGTGGGGGACTCCGGAAATTTTTGAACGCATGGGGTTCTTTAATGTGCAGGTAAATCTAAGTACACGGGTGTTCTCGCATTTCGGCCGCATCGAAATGCGGTGTTACGACTTTGAGGTGGTGCCGTAGCGCTCGTCACCCGTTTCGTGACGGAGCGTTGGTAGCGAAGACTCCGAATCAGGCGTCGGTGAGAATAACAAAAGGGACTTTATACACGATATACAGGTCATTATACAGGACAAGATCGGATCGGCACGGGGGCCGAGAGCTAACAGCAAACGCGACTGTTCCCGCACGGCGACGTCCGGTGAGCCTCCAACGCGTGACACATCTCACTTCGCTCGAGAGCGGCACTCGGCTCCCGGTGGGTCGGTGGATCCGTTTCTCCCGGCGGCGGCGTCAGGGCTTATAAAGCCCCGAGAAACGATTGTCACTCAAACGGCCCAATACAAAGCCAGCACTCGACGGTCGTCCGAGAGGTCCAACCAGCGACCGCGCTGGCCCCCCGCTTGAAAGTTACCGCGCGCGGTGACCTCCAGGGAAAAGGAAATACGGCGCCGGGCTGTCTAGCACTTTGTTGCCCGTTTGGACATCTCGCTTGTCGATGCTTCTCCTCAGGACGCCGCTGCCTGACGGCTCAGCATCTTGACTTGTCAAGGGAGAGTTAGGGCGCTGGGCCTTTCGGCGCAGCCCCGGGTTTGTCCAAAGGGCGTTCGCAGGATAAATTCTGCATCTTGTAGATTCGGATTCTGGCCTGGTGGTAATGGCACAACAACGGCCGCCGTGACCCAGGAGGCAGAAAGCGGAGGAGGGCATGGCGAAAGCTTGAGAAGAAAAGCGTACGGCGGCGACGAAGGCTACTGGGAAGTCTGAGAGGCCGTCTGGTAGGTCCGGCGGTGGCGGCGGCTGCTGTGAATCGTACCGACGTGTCACTCACGCGCTGGCTCTGGCGATCTCACTATAGCGAGGCAGTCGCGCCACACTTCGCTCCGTTTGCAGCATGCCGCACTAGACGCATTGTCCAGGCCAGCCAATATGTCGCGAAATGAAAACACTTATAGGGCTGCGCTCAAATTTCGCATAGCGAGTATTGTAATCATCGGTAAGTTTCTTTGTCTGCTTTTTCTTGTAAACTGCCGTCTTGTTCGAACACCGACATTTAAAACATTGCTACAATAACAAGCAATCCAATACTCATGGGCAATCACTTCCGAGGCAATCGATATTAACAATGACGTCCCTATTTTTAATCCCGCATGAGCAGCAAGAGAAGCACGCACCACGATGTAAGTAGCCCTTCAGTAATGTTGCCGTAATGATCAATAGACCCACATTCGATACATAAGCACTGCAAACGTTCTTCCACTCACCACATTCTGGTCCATTCGAGTAGTGGAGCTCAGCTGCAACACAAGTGCAACACGTTCAGTTTATTAGAGTAAGTGTCGACACTTACATCGATAGCGACCAAAGATCATAGCAACGCCTTCGAGCTCACAGAAAACAATCTAGAATATGGAACGCTAATAAATACGGTACATTTGAAAGACTCAATGATCGAATAACAGATTGAATAATTGATTTAGTTTCATCGATTTCCTTATTTATTTCTTTACATCAAGTTTACAAGCCCTAGGCTAGTTTGTGTCAAAAACAAAGTTTTACGTTGGCAATGCACCTTTCCAGATATGCGAGCCCACTGTCAGCGGCAGCAGCAGCGTGATTCTGGAAAGGTCCACGCCCATTTCTGGAAAGGTCCATGCGGATAGGCTAAACGACATTGCACAATATCAAATATGCGATAATCAACTAACTTGATCAACACTTCGTCAACGATAAACTGTACAACAGTAGTCAAATATAATATTATATATAATATCAATGAAGTACAATGAAATGAAGAATAATATCAAGTACAGAATAGAGACGAAGTTGGTGAAGGAATAAGCAATATACATGCAAAAAGAATGCAACTGAGTTGCGTTTCTTTATTTTTTGATTACGTCAATGACTTAATTGTTCTATATACATAGTGTACCGCTAGCGCGTTAGAAAAATTAGGTGAAATTTGTAATACAATAGGAATAGCGTTCAAGATTTTATTACCCGAGAATTATGTTACCGTTCACTGTATACATTCTATAGTAGGCAGTATTTAGTCACGGCTATTTTACATTGATTCAGTTGTTTTCGCATTATCTGTCACCGTAGTCGCATCACTCGGTTGACTCCGCCCTTCGTCATTCTTTGGTGTTCCAGACATTGACAATGTGAGGCTTAGCTGTTGAGAGCTATGAGCAATTGCACTGGCAATGACTTGGGAGAACCTGTACGGACGTGTTGTCAAATGTAGAATGCATATAAGTGAGCACTCCACAACATGTTTATGTCGCATCCATTGTGTTGATGTCATTGTGCTTATGTCGTATTCATTGTGTTCTACATACGAAAGTTGGCACTTCTGATTCACTGAGATTCTCCCGGACAATTTTATTATGTTTCTAATTTACTACACGCGAAAAATCATGGTTGCACGCACGAAGCCCCCACCATCACCCTTCTTGTGCAATAATGCATGGGGTTCCTCCGAGAAGCACGCATGCAGTGTCCCGTCTAATTGCCTGGCTGGTCACGTGGCGAGTTGAGTAACACGCCCCCATTGTTCCTCCACGGCCATTGATCTTTCAACAAAAATTACAAGGGGAAAGTGTGCCGCTTGTGTCTGCTGTAGGTGCAAATATGAAATTAGAGTCTGAGAAATATGCGTAGTACATAAATTTCGTTCAGGCTTGAACTACCTTTCTGGCGTTGCAAATTGAACATTTTCAAATGACGTGCTTGAATGAAGTGAATTGTAATATTTATGCACGTGCACAAAAACCTATTGCATGTTTATGTGTAGAACATATGAATAAGAGAAAAAAGTTTAAAGATAAGGCGGTACTAACTTCCACCATTAGAGCGTCTGAAGCCACGAGACCGAAGATTCCACAATTTTATGTGCTTCCCATTGTAGCTGAACAAATGCAGCAGGGTACCCCCTTGTATTTTTGGAGAAACATTTTTGGTCACTTCAAAGGGGGAGAGGAAAGAAGAGTGACATATGATTTTGACAAGTGACATAAATATGACGGATGCACCGCCATACGAATGGCGGTGCGTCCTGCTGATATTGACGCGCGCCGTATCTCTGATTATAATACAGAACGTATTACCGCTTATGTGGAAATTCCTCAATTCCAGAACACCAACCGCACTGGTTGGTGTTAAAAGCGCTAAAAGAACATGCGTTATGCCGTTTCTGTGTGTAGAAACCCTTACGTATAGCGTACGCTAATTTAGAGTTTTGCGTCCTCTACCAGCATTTGCAGACGTAACAATACCACATTTTCCTTTATAAACAGCAGTACCAGAAAGGTAATTAAGAGAACAAAAAATGTAGAAACATTGGTGCTTTGGTTGTAGCAAATGGCTCTCGAACAAAACCGTATTAGCTGAAACCCGCCAAGATGCTAGAATGATCTTCTGTTCGGCACCATTTTCGGCAATAAATAACCCGCCAAGACCTCTTCGTTGCGGGCGAAATCACGAAAACCATCAAAGTTTCCGCTGAACTTTACCTACGATAATGCAAGCGCAAAATATTTGCAAAAGGCACGTCTGAACTGACACCAGGCGCAGGTTCTCAGGTGCTTGCATTAGCTTTTATTTAGATATCCGAAAAGCCTTTCGGATATTTAGATCTGCGAAAATTAGTAAACTTTCTTAAACACTATAAAGCGTATGAAGAATGGTAATAATTCACAAATACAACAACAAATATGGGCGGTAAATTCGAATATTTCACGTAAACGCTTACCTTAAGACGGCCCTTAACCACTCTTTATCGAAGTGTAGAAATGCATTTGAAGTGAAAATAGGCTGTTTCAAAAATACTTTGTCGCCGAAAGTACTTCTATGCGTTAAGCAGAATCGGAATTATTGGCAAAGAAACGCCGGCCTACGCAGTGCTCCCGTTCCTTCTTGAATGACTTGCACTGCGAAGACTACGGCGCAGTGGAGTGTGCCCACAACGCTCCACCTCCTCCTAAATGTCACCGTGGCGCGCAATTCAACTTTCATTTCGAACGCTGACGTAGACGCCACGACTTCCGCCTTTGGTGCCTACGACGCGCTAAACATAAGCAAAACGCGGTTGTCCTGAGGGAGCCGCAGGGCCCTCTGCCAGTGGACTCGTGGCGGCACCCCGCGGCGGCCGCGGTATCTACGCCATGTAGCCGACAGCAGCTTGATGACAGTTATCGGCCAACAGCAGCCGTCTGATGGAATGACGCAATAAAGCGTCCGATGACGAAATAAAGCGTCCAGAAGAGAGTGAGGAGCGGGCCTTGTGTTGAAAACAGAGCGTTGGTGAGAAAGGTGACTTTGCGATCCGCTTATGGCACGACAGTAAAAGTTAAGTCTGAGATGTTCACAGTAGCGTATGCTACTCGCGTACTATGTTATTTCACCAAGCCAGAGGGTCCATTCAGGGCCCTTTAACAAACTGTAATATATTAAATTATGGGGTTTTACGTGCCAAATCCACTTTCTGATTATGAGGCCCGCCGTAGTGGGGGACTCCAGAAATTTGAACTACCTGGGGTTCTTTAATGTGCACGTATATCTGAGTACACGGGTGTATTCGCATTTCGCCCCCATCGAAATGCGGCCGCCGTGGCCGAGATTCAATACTGGGACCTCGTGGTTAGCCGTCCAACACCATAGCCACTAAGGAACCACGGTGGGTCAACAAAATGTAATAATCGAAATGGCACATTGTATACAATAACTGGGGTCCTTCACCTTATGTGTCATTTGAGCATGTGGTACAGTTCCTTGATGCTTCTGGCACTCCAGACTTTGGAATTATGTGCATTCCAGTGTTCTTTTTAAACCCAAGGCAGTTGGAACTTTTGACATAACTCATGAACTCTCTCAAACAATCTTAATCAGCAAGGGGATCGCAGGAATCGTAGCCCGCACAATTTGACAAAATAGTGTACATTATATTGACGCGAAATAAGTTTGCACGTGATGACACGGGACCCTTAAGGCGAGAACGACGAAGTTCGAGGTTGCGCTCGGGCTCTCCGAGGACCAGCCATCGCTAAAGGCAGACGTTTTTTTGCCAATCTGTCGGTGGTAAACTGTTTCAGTTGTAATAGCTGGGTGACATTTCTGGTGGACGTGCGGGGTACGGTCGATGTTAAGATCTCCGGAGCATACCCCAGACCTAAGCCCGGCGAGTAGTTCAGCCAAGCTTACCCCTGTGCACGTACGTGCCAGCCGACGTCTCCAGGGACTCCAGCCACAGCACGGTCTGCTACCCGAACGAACTAGACTGACGAATCAACCACCTCCTGCCACTCCTGCAGCATCGCACGTTGTCGTCAATCACATCCGGACGCCGATTTCTTCAGAGGATGCCGACGACTGGCTTGACCATTTTGACCGTGTTGCCAACCTCAACGACTGCAACCACGAGCGTAAGCTACGCTACGTGTACTTCGCCCTTGAGGATTCCGCGAAAACATGGTTTGAGAACCACGAGGCAACACTGACGTCATGGGAAGAATTTCGTAGGCAGTTCCTCAATGCATTCGCCAGGGCGGACAGGAAGGAGAGGGGGGAGTTAGCGTTGGAGGCAGGAATTCAAGGCCTGATTGAGCGAGTGACGGCGTACGTAGCAGACATGAATCGGCTTTTCAGACGTGCGGACCCTTCTATGACTGAAACAAAGAAGGTGCGCCATCTCATGCGCGGCGTCAAAAAGGAAATCCTTGCTGGCCTCATTCGAAATCCGCCGACGACACTTGCAGAGTTCCATGACGAAGCCACTACTATGGAAAAGGCCCTTCAACAGCGGGCCAGGCAAAACAACCGCGACGCCATGATTTCAAGGGAGCTCTCTGCCGTTACCCTCGGTAACGACGTTGGCTCCTTGCGAGAACTCATCAGGGCTGTCGTCAAGGAGGAACTGCAGAAGATGCAGACGACCACTGCCCCTGTGGGACAACTTTCCATTGCGGAAATGGTGCGCGCCGAGGTTCGACAGGCCGTCCATATTCCTGGACAGTACGAGGCACCACGGCAGAGACCGAACGCCGAAATCAGTTACGCTGAAGCAGTACGCCATCCGCCACCCTCAAGTGCGTGCAGCATGGGACACCCCACTCAACAAAGGGACGTAAGCTTCAGGCCGCCTCGCAGCCCACCGCACATCGCCGAAGCAAGGACTAGGAAGAGCGATGTATGGCGCACCACAGTCTACAAGCCCGTTTGTTTTCATTGTGGCCAAGCCGGACACATCTACAGAATGTGTCCTTATCGTCATGTGGAGCTCCGTGGATTCTCGCCGAATGCACCTCGTCCTCGACCTGGTGTGCGGCCGCCGGAAATAGAGAGTTTCGTCGCGAATCGTCGCAATGTTGATCAGCGATGGCAGGAGCCCCGTTCGTCGTCTCCTGCTCGTTACAGGTCACCATCACCAAGCCAAGCCTTTACTCGCGGCGCTCTGAGACGCCGCTCGCCCAGCCCGGCGGGTCGGGAAAACTGAGTTCAGCGACCTCCGGAAGTGAGGCCACTGACGACGACCGTACGCAAGATCCTCCACTACGACGACAACGACGAAAACAAAAGGACGCAGACGTACAGACGGAGTCAAACACCTTACGAGAGGTAGTAACGTCGAACATTCCCGTCACCATAGACGACGAAGAAATAACGGCGTTAATCGACACTGGAGCGGACACCTCAGTTATGAGCATGGACCTTGCCTGCAAGCTGAAGAAAGTTTCTACCGAGTGGACTGAGTCGCAGATTCGCACTGCAGGAGGCCATCTGCTAACCCCGGTAGGAAGATGCACAGCGCGAGTGAGCATTCGTGGGTTTACATACCTCGGATATTTCGTTATCCTCCCAAGCTGTTCGAGGGACCTAATTCTGGGAATGGACTTTCTGCAGGCTTATGGAGCTGTGATTAACTTACAAAAGTCGCAGGTAACGTTTTCGACGGCGCAGGCCTTAGCAGGGAGCAGCACTGACGACACGTATGTCAACGCCTTGAGGATTGCTGACGAGAACATCACGGTGCCGCCAAAGAGCAGCGTAGTGACCCTCGTCACCAGCGACGCATTCGACGGCTATGAGGGTATTACCGAGGCAAATATCCCGCTGCTGCTCGAAAGACACATCTGCTTCGCCCGGGGCCTTGTTCGAATACAGCATAAGTGCTCGCAAGTTTTGTTGACAAACTTCAGCCATGAGTATCAGCACGTCCCTCAAGGTACAGCGGTGGCATTCCTGAACGACATTGCTGACTTCTCCGACATCGGCACGTTACAAGTGACTTCACCGGATGCAACAACTCCCGCCAGCCTGAATACCCGCGTCCACATTAATGCTGACTTAGCAGATGTAAAGAAGGATCAGCTGCTGGGCCTACTGACAGAATTCTCCGGCTTTTTTTCCACGGAATCCAAAGTCCAGCGAACTTCCATCACGCAACACCGGATCGTTACAGAGGAGTCGGAGCGGCCTGTTCGTCAGCATCCGTATCGCGTGTCACCTATGGAGCGGGAGGCGATTAAGCGTCAAGTTCAAGAAATGCTAAATGATGACGTCATTCAACTGTCGACAAGTCCGTGGGCATCGCCTGTCGTACTAGTAAAAAAGAAAGACAACACACTCCGCTTCTGCGCTGACTACAGACGGCTTAACCGAGTCACAAAACGCGGCGTTTATCCCCTGCACGCATCGATGACGCTTTGGACCGTCTGCGTCATGCTCAGTTCTTTACTTCGTTAGACCTAAAGTCAGGCTACTGGCAAATCGAAGTGGACGAGCATGATCGTGAAAAAACCGCCTTCGTGATTCCCGATGGGCTGTACGAATTAAAATGCTGCCTTTCGGTCTCTGTTCCGCTCCTGCTACGTTCCAACGAATGATGCACACTGTACTCGTTGGACTAAAGTGTCAGACGTGTCTAGTGTACCTAGACGACGTTGTTGTGTTTTCCAGCACGTTCGATGAACATCTCGCCCGGCTACGAAGTGTCCTTACCGCAATACGCAAGGCCAACCTCACCATCAAGCCTGAAAAATGTTGCTTTGGCTTCCAGGAACTCAAGTTTCTAGGCCACGTGGTCAGCTCCCAAGGAGAACGACCAGACCCAGAAAAACTCGCTGCCGTTGCCGAGCTTCCTCGTCCTAAAGACAAAAAGGCTGTTCAGCGGTTCCTGGGCCTCTGCGCTTACTATCGTCGTTTCGTTGAAGGCTTCTCAAGGATTGCTGATCCGCTCACGAGACTGACGCGACAAGATGTGCCCTTTGCGTGGACGGAAGACCAAGAGCAGGCCTTCACCGAATTGCGCAAACGCCTTCAATCGGCTCCAGTGCTGGCGCATTTTGATGACACCGCGGCAACTGAAATACACACCGACACCAGCAACGTAGGACTCGGGGGCATTCTGGTTCAATGGCAAGATGGCGCAGAACGTGCAATTGCGTATGCGAGTCGTAGTCTGACAAAAGCAGAAGCTAATTATTCAACGACCGAAAAAGAATGCTTAGCAGTCGTGTGGGCCATCAGCAAGTTCCGACCGTACTTATACGGCCGGCCATTTCGAGCGATCAGCGATCACCACTCGCTCTGCTGGCTTGCCAATCAACAAGACCCGTCAGGTCGCCTTGCTCGTTGGAGCCTTCGCCTCCAGGAATACGACATAACTGTTGTCTACAGATCCGGCCATAAGCATAGCGACGCTCACTGCTTGTCACGTTCTCCTATTCCCTTGACATCCTCCGACTTGGAGCTAGATTTGCAGTTTCTTGGTGTCGTCGACGTGGTGCGCATGGCTAACTATCATAGTGCAGACACTGAGCGTCTTCCAGTCATCCGATATTTCGAGGGAGCTGACGTTGTTGTCCCACGCCCACTTTCACGAGGATTGACGTCGTACTGCCTGCGAAACGATGTCCTGTACAATAAAAATTTCGAGAACAGCCAGGAAACGTTCCTTCTCGTCGTTCTGACGGCACTGCGCGAGAAAGTTTTACAGGCGTGTCACGACGATCCCTGTGCCGGCCACTTAGGCTTCGCGAGGACATTAGCGGGTATACGGCAAAAATACTATTGGCCACACCTATTTTCGTCGGTTCAGCGCTATGTGCGAACGTGCCGTGATTGTCAGAGGTGTAAAGTTCCACCCGTCAAGCCAGCCGGCCTCCTTCAGCCCTTGAATCCGCCTCCGGCGCCATTCCAGCAAGTGGGAATGGACCTTCTTGGGCCGTTCCCCACGTCATCCTTGCGAAATAATCGTGGCAATTGACTATTGAACTCGCTATGCGGAGACGAAAACTGTGCCGCGGGGAATTGCTGCTGAAGTCGCCAGCTTCTTCGTTCACAACATCGTGCTTCGCCACGGTGCACCCGCTGTACTCATTACTGACCGCGGTGCAGCGTTTACAGCGGAGTTATTGCAACAAGTCGTCACACTGACGCACACCGACCACCGAAAGACCACGGCCTATCATCCCCAAACTAACGGCTTAACAGAGCGCCTAAACAGAACATTAGCCGACATGCTCTCCATGTACATTGATGTGGAACACAAAACATGGGATGAAATTTTGCCATACGTCACGTTTGCTTACAATACCGCTGTGCAGGAGACCACCGAGTTTACACCATTCGAGCTTGTTTACGGACGTCGCGTTACTACCCCCTTAGACGCCATGCTCCCGGTAGACCACGGAACCACAAGGAATGACACCACTGAAGATTTTGTCGAGAAAGCCAAGCAAGCTCGCCAGCTTGCTGGGAATCGCATCCGCACCCAGCAGAATACCGACGCCTACCGATACAACCGGACCCGACGGAATGTCCAGTACTTACCAGGCGACCGCCTGTGGGTATGACACCTATCCGACACCGTGGGCTCTCAGAGAAATTGTTGCGCCGCTATTTAGCCCCCTATGAAGTTGTACGCCGCCTCATTGATATCAACTACGAGGTGGTTCTGGTATGAACCGACGCCGTCCACGAGCTGAAGTCGTCCACGTAGTCCGGATGTAGCCGTACTACGCGCGCGAGGGATAAGCAATCCTCACAAACCGCTTCAGAATTGTGTACATTCCTGTATGTTTTTTTTTGTTTTTGTTTTTTGTCTTTTCATGTTGGCACTCTTGCCCATGGTGCGCGCCCGCTGCCCTTGAAATGACCGGGCCTGTCGCTTTTGAGAGGGGAGCAACGACGCGAAATAAGTTTGCATATGGTGACACGGGACCGTTAAGGCGAGAACGACGAAGTTCGAGGTTGCGCGCGCGCTCTCCGAGGACCAGCCATCGCTAAAGGCAAACGTTTCTTTGCCAATCTGTCGGTGGTAAACTGTTTCAGTTGTAATAGCTGGGCGACAATATGAAATCATCACAAAAGTAACATGTGAACTTTTAATGAGCTATAACAAGAAAATAATTTTGTGAAACACTGGTTGACAGGATTTAGGACACAACACTCACGGCATTTTACTCTCACATTGCGAATGAACAGGGTAACAAAACGCAAACAGAAAAGGCAAATATGAGATTTAATCAAAAAGTATTGGCCCTACTTTTTATTAGCCAGAATGACGTGCATACACGTAATTACAAATGTACCTACTCTCTTGCGTATCTTAAACAATTTTCCCACATAGTCCCCATACTGGTTATGACATTTAATTGTCCCATCGCAGCACTAAACTCGAGGTCCCCCGGTGGTAGAATTCGTTAGGCTGACTGTGGAACCTCGCTGACTGTGTCACACAAGTCTTCACGCACTTTTGCGAACTCACAGCACCACCACCTCACACTTCTCAAAGCGAGACACCTTCCCCTTGCACAGGCTACATTTCCCTGCGGATTCCAATATTGGCGTTCGTTCCCTCGCGCCATAGAAAACGAATCGCACTTCGCTGCTCGTATGCCGTGGACGTGTGAAGCATAACCGCCGTCTTCAACAATTGACAGCAGCACCTTGCCGCGGAGTTATCGGCAGATAAAGCCGGGCCGGTCTTAAGAAACGTAAACTGCTGGTAATTGTTATGTTGACTTCGCATTCAAAGCCAAAATTTGACTTAAGAAAAGGCAGGCAAATACTTTCTGATTCGCCCTCATAATACGGGAATTATCATCGTCATGACATTATTACGTCAACTAAAGGACGAACGCCTCTCCCAGCGACGTTAGCTCATTCCAAGTTGTGCCTGCAAATTTGCGAATCTTCCTTACACTTCCTAATTTTCAACCATCCACGAACGCGCTTCCCTTCCCATGGCATCCATTCCGTAACTCTAATAGACAACCGGATATTTGTCATAAGTATTACATGGCCTACCAAGCTTCAATTTTTTCTCTCTTAATGTCAACTAGATATTAACTACCGTGGTTTTCCTGGCGCCTAACGCCACGCCTTACAGTTTTCTCACCATGACTCGTTGAGGGGTCCGAAAATTCTTAACAAGCTTCATTGTTAACCCCTAAGCTTAAGTCCCGTATTTAGTGCAGATTATGCAATGTTTCTACTTCTTTTTTCCAAGTACGACGGTCAGCTGCCGGTCATTTTTCAATGCCTGCCATATATCCTATCCAACCCATTTTTATTCTTCTGTGAATTTCCGTTTGATGATCAGGGTCCCCTGTAAGTAATTGACCTAAATAGACGTACCGTTGCAGATTCTACAGGCTGTTTGTCAATAATTAATGTTGGTTTCCTTGTCAGATATACTGCAGTGCAAAATTAATTATGAATGTCATACGGTAACATGCGCGGTTCGACGTACACGCGGACATTTTTCGTATCAGATTCGAAATATTACACAGGTGCATTCATCAGGCGACTAGCATGCGCGAGCGCCAATGAGTTCAGACTGAACATGTTGATGTGCATGATGCTTAGATATTCAAGACGGGACAACGAGACTTGAAATAGGAATGTCTGGTACTATAAACGTATTTTAGAAGCTAGCACTCATGAGGCGTAATGTAAAAAGGGAGGTTTACGGAGGACAGCAATAACACGCTAGCGAGAGAATGGCACAAGGCTTTGTTCTTATTTTGTTAAATTTTTAGCCTTCAACAGGGAAAGAGCACTGCTTCGCGGTAGCGTAGTCCTTCTTCTATTTTGTGTCTATTATCTTTAATTAAAAGGAGGATCTGTCTGTGTGTGTGTGGGGGGGGGGGGGGCGCGTGTGTGCGTACGTGTGTGTTTGTGTACGTGCGTGGGTGCGTGCGCGCCTGCGCGCGCTTCTTCATATTCATCCATCTGCACAACGCATGTGCGTTCCTACGCAGAATCAAAGGAGAACAAAGCAAACTATTTAAACAGACTCTTGCCCTCTACTTTGCACATTTCCGCAGCTCTCTGCCTATCGAGCATTTCGAGATGCTTTAAATAATGACCGACTTCATTTCTCCAACAGCAATATTTTTCCATAAGCTGATGTTTAAAGAATTAAGATTACATTCTAATATAAGCGATTACCTGTCATCGTACCAAATTTACTGCATGACGTCCACAGCCAATTTACGAGTGCAGCAGAAAAAAGAAGTGGTGCTGTAATCTACTCTACACTGAGTTGAAATACAAGTGGAAAGTTTTATTGTGACAGCAATTATACGGACACTCCAGATGGCTTTCTGCCGTCGGCGTCGCCGTCACCGTGAAGTTCCATGTAAAGACCAACGGCGATAACCGTGTTGCCGTGCGCCGCATGTCGTATAGGCGATTGAAATTTTGCGAGGGGAACCGATGATCGCGGCTATATCTCGTGCGCACAGTGAGGAAAGCGGCCAGGAAGCGCACCGTCTTCCGTCGCACGCGAAGCTTCGGGAGAGGCAAGTGACGGGGAGAGGAGGGGTGTTCTAGTCCGACGGCTTGAGCGTGAACGAAGCGCGTGGTCGCGCAGGCATCATCTTCAAAGCAACCTGCGACTTCGAAACAGTGCGCCGAGTGCTGGTAGCTTCGTATGCGCTGTGCTTTCGACGCTTAGCTCGCGTTGAAGGCAAACAGCACGAAGCTAAATTCGCTCGCTGCTGCTGCCACGCTTCCGCACTCCTGCGTTTTGAGAGCGAATGTCCGCGGTCATGGAGTGAGATGTGTTCATGTCTACCGGTGCGCGGTTGACACCGTGCTTGTTAATTCGGTTAGTAAGCGAATGTTTACAAGTTTCTACGAGTGATAAAACTACTATTCTTACTTATTATAGCTGTCTACTAATTTGCTATCGCTATGAATGCTTCCCCTTTCGGGCGAAACAGACCACTTTTTCATAGTAAAATATTTAGCGCGCACACTTGACAAGGACACAGTGAAGGGGGACACACGAACACACAAGGCTAAAAGACCGAGACCTGTACAACTAAGTCTACCTCTGTAGTACTGCACGCGGGTCGACGAACAGTTTTCCCGGGTAGAGCGATGAACTCACGCGATTCCTCCGTCAGCCCTAGAATCATCGCATACAAATGTTGAAGCAGGACTTACTGGCACAAACCAGGGCGATTTCGCAAGTGGCACAATTTTCAGGTGGTTTCGTTTCATTCCGCACATCAAAGTAGCAATCATCCCACGTCAGTGTGTCCATCTGTAGCAATCTATGCATCGAGATAGAAACGACATTACTCGTTGAACACGGTGTAAAAAATCCGACAAGTATTCGCTCAAAAAAAGGAGTATTGAGCATAAAAATAGACAAGTACAACTTCTCATGCACTCTATAAATGCACACATTTACACGAAGTCTGCCATTTGCGCACGCGGGCGCACGGGTGTCTCGGGGGCCACGGAGCGGCGCGCCAGCTTCCTCGCAATACCTCCAGATGGCGCTCGACTCCGCCGCATTGATTGGACAGTTGGCGACAAAGTAGAATGAATTTAATTTATAAAGGTAAAGGGGAGAAAGACACAATTCGCTCATATAGGCCATTGACCATTACATCGGTAATATACAGGCTAGCAATGCAGGCAATCAAATTAAAGCTTCAAGCATGGGCAGAAAATAATGGCATTTTGAGAGAGCTTCAGAATGGCTTCAGAATAGGTAGGCGTCTGCATGATAACTTGTTTGTTCTTACTGAGTGTATTGAAATATCAAAAGCAGAAAGCAGACCGTTTGTATGTGGCTTTTTTAGACATTACACGAGCCTACGACAACGTAGACCCCAACATCTTGTGGGATATTCTGGAAGGGGAAGGCTTAGGTAACGATTCTCTACAGCTTTTGAGAGAGATTTACCTAGAAAACACCGTTTGCGTTGAATGGGAAGGGATGAGGAGCGAAGAGAAAGTTCATATCAACAAGGGACTGAGGCAGGGGTGCCCTTTATGCCCGCTGCTGTTTATGATGTACATGGTGAGGATGGAGGGGGCGTTAGAAGGAAGTAATATCGGGTTTAATCTCTCATACAAACAGGAGGGTACAGTAATAGAGCAGCAACTCCCAGGTTTATTTTATGCGGATGACATTGTGTTGCTAGCTAACAAGCAAAGTGATTTGCAACGTCTGCCTAATATCTGCGGAGAGGAAGGCAACAATTTAGGTTTGAAATTTAGTGTTAGAAAATCAGGTGTTATGGTATTCAATAAAAACAGTGAAGAGACAGTGGAGATACAGGGCCAAGAAATACCTCGGGTAACAGAATATAAATATGTTGGCATATGGATAAACGAAGGCAATGGATATATGGAAACGCAGAAGAAAAAAACCATAACAGTAAAGGGGAATAGAAATGCAGCCATAATGAAGCACAGAGCGCTATGGGGATACAATATGTACGGGGTCCTCCGAGGTATGTGAAAAGGTGTATTGGGTCCAGGACTTACTTTTGGAAATGCGGTTGGGCGCTCACAGGAAGACTACAAATGAAGCTTTGCAGGGTGATATTGGCTGGACTAGTTTTGAAGTGAGGGAAGCTCGCAGTAAAATTGAGTATGAAGAACGGCTCAGGAATATGGAAGACAGTAAATGGGCTGGGAGAGTGTTCAGGTATCTGTACAGGAAAAATATTGATTCACAGTGGAGGAAAAGAACTAGGAAACTCACCAGCAAGTATGCGGCCTGTAGGGTGGGCAACACAGCAACAAAGAAGGTCTAGCGGAAAGTCAGAGAGGCTGAATTATACTCATGGATGGCGGCAATGGAAAAGAAACCTGCCCAGGAGTAACTACTTAAGAGGAAAAAACGAAATCAGGAAAGAAACCATTTATGATAACTCAAAGGGAAGCTCATTACTTTTCGAAGCGAGATCGGGATGACTTAGAACACGCACCTATACAGCGGTATATAAGAAGGAAGAAGAAGCATGTGCTTGCTGCGGTAAAGCTAGGGAAACGACGAAGCATGTTTTATTAGAATGTGAAGACGTCTACCCAGCGGTCGATTTAGGCACCACTGGCCTCCTTGAAGCCTTTGGGTTCAGCGGGAGCAGTGGTAAAGCAAACATGTCCGCAATAGACATTAGTAAGAGGCGATTGGAGGATTGGTGGAACAAAAGTGGGAAAACGACAAAAGACGGAGACGTACCAAAGCGCAGTTCGCAATAGGGGATCAGAAAATTTGGGTGCGGTAGTTCTTAGCGGTTTTTTTTTTTCATTGTTTAACCTAGGTACAATATGAAGCAGTATGGTAGCAAGAGCTTGGTGGCGCAACCCACCGCCCCGTTCCAAAGGGGACGCTCATAACATCCATCCACCCATCCGGCCCCACGTAAGAGGCGGTGTTTCTACCACAAAGCTCGTGTTCGTGCATAGCGTTCGCGGCGAGCGTTTACCGGTAAGCATTGCGGCTACATACGCTCCAGGTGCCGGGAAGCGTGAGAAGCAGTCAGGTATCTTTGAATGCTATCGCGTTCCACTCTTAAAGGCGAAGCTTAAGCGCCCACAAAATTTTTACATACGTTTTACTAAATAAGAGGGATACCTCTTATTTACCTGTACCCCTAATGTGAAGTTTGTTTTTCTACGCCTCCGCGGTTTGTCGCCCAAATAACCTTTCTTCCACGAATTTTTCAATCGCCTCTTACTCATATCTCTTGCAGACATGTTTACTTTCCCCCTGCTCTCGCTGACCACAATGGTTTCAAGGAGGCCAGTCATTCCTAAATTAACGGCCGGGCATATATCTTCACATTACAATAAAACATCCTCCTTCGTTTCCCTAGCTTTACCGAAGCAAGCACATGTTTCTTCTTCCTTCTTGTATCTCGCTTTATAAGTGCGCGTTCTCAGGCACCCTGATCTCGCTTCGAAAAGTTCTGAGGCTCTCTTTAAGTTATGATAAAGTGCTTCTTTCCAGATTTTGTTTTTTCCTCCTATGTAGTTACTCATAACAGGTTGATATTCCATCGCCGCTACCCATGAGATTCTCTCAGCCTCTATAATTTTCCGCTAGACGTTCTTTGTTGCCATGTTGCTCACCATACAGGCCGCATACTTGATGGGAAGCTTCCTAGTTCCTTTCCTCCAGTGTGAATCAATGTTATTCTTGTAGAAATACCTGAACGCTCAACCAGCCCATTCACTTTCTTCCATATACTTCAGTCGTTCTTAATTAATTTTACTGTGAGCTTCCCTCACTTCAAAACATCTCCAGCTCATATCACCCTGCGCAGCTCCATCTGTAGTTTTCCCGTGAGCGTCCTATGCGAGGCGTCCTACTGTCCTTTGGTTGCCATCGTGTCCTGATTGTGCCACTGATTTCAAGCAAAGAACTGCATTTCCAAATATAACTCCTGGGCCCATTACAGCTTTCCACATGCACCGAAGCACCTCGTGCCTATTCTATCCCCATAACGCTCTTTGTTTCACTATGGCCGCCTCTGTCTTCCCTTTTACTGTTATTGTTTTTTCCTGTGTTTCCATATATATTGTTACGGAAGGATGGAAGAAGAGAGAAGACGACGACGATCGCCACGCGCTGGTGCCGCGTGTTGTGGGTGATCAGCCATCTTAATTACTCTGACTCACCTTGCATATATAAATACAGCCTTCCTATACTTCCAACATTTCCGTAACATATTGGTGGGAGGTGCGTGTTACCACGGCTGGAAACGGAACTCCGCAGTGGACGTCGCATCACCTTCCGCACCATGAATGATGGTGAGCATGCGGCATCAACGTCGTTGCAGCCTCTAACGTCACCGTCGCCAGCTACGTCGCTGTCGCCTTAGCTTGTGGTTCTGCAACCCAAGGATCATGGAACTTTCTGCGGGACCGATGGCGCCGACAGTGAAGAGTGGATGGCTATGTACAAACGCGAGAGGGGAATAAACAGATAGGACCCTACGCTTATACTAGATAACCTGTTGTTCTAACTAAGAGGCACGGCAAAGGTGTGTTACGAAAACCACGAAGAGGAGCTAACCAGCTGGGACCAATGCAAAGAGAAGTTGACAAAATTGTTTGGCAAACCAACTTGCCGTAAAATTGCCGCAAAGCACGAACTGGCCTCCCGTGCCTAATCCCCCACGAAGACCTATGTCTCCTACATCCACGACGTGGTGGTACTTTCTCGTAAAGGCGATCACGACATGACAGAAGCTGAGAATGGCTGGTACATGCTGAAGGGCACTGCTGACGATGGCTTTAATTTTGGCATGTGCAAAAGGTGCTCTAGAGTTGACGCTATCGTTAAAGAGTGCCACTACTTCGAGCAGGCTAAAAGCCGACGCGTCTTGCAACCATTCGCCAGACTTCCCAATACTGCCGCAACGTCGACGTTTCAAGATCAACCCGCACAGAAGCATGCATCGCCATTAGAGGACGTGTTGCGAATCGTTCGACATGAACTGGATGCGAAGGTGCCCGCCGCTTTCTGTTCGCGTAGCCCTGATGCTACCACTTTTTCAGTTCCCCTTGAACAAGCCATCGATCGCCAGGATCCCGAAAACATTATTTTACATTCTGTCTGTGCTGTCGCTAATCCCAGAACTAACGAACGCCCTTCTACTAATTACGCTCCACCCCGACGCTTCTCTGCGCGTTATCGCAACCCGAGTAAGTGGAGAACTGCAGACGATCAGCCCATATGTTTCACCTGTCGCCGCATTGGTCATGTCGCCCAATATTGACGCAACTCGCGGCCCTAAACACCTCGCAGGCCGACTTACCTGAGCCGTTTTGATGGAATTGCCCACAACGTTTCGCCCACCGCCGAGTGTAACAGCGCCGACAACTCTTCTAGTCGCTCACCATCGCACACGAGTCTCGTTCACCACAAACGCGTCGCCAATCTTCCCGTTCGCCAGAGCCACGTCGCCTTTAGTCCCCTGTGGCTTTTAGCTGCGCCCTTTCGGCAAACTGAGAAACGCAGCCCTTGGAGGTGGTGCAGCATTGCCTACTACTGCAGCATATCCTCTGTCTGTGCACACAAGGAGAAGAGTATTTGACGTCAAAATAGACGGCGTACCTGTCCAAGCACTCGTCGACATGGGAGCCCACGCACCTGTGGAGTGCTAGCCTATGTAGACCTCTAAAGAAGGTCCTCACCCCAGCAGCATCCAGAGTGCTTCATGTGGCTGACGGCGGTGTGCTGGTTGTTCTCGGAATGTGTACTGCGCGTTTAGGTATAGCCGGCCGCCCTACTTCTTTTCTCTTTGCTGTGATCGACAACTGCCCTCAGGACGTTATCCTTGGGGTGGACTTTTTATCCAATCATTCTGCTGTCATCGACTGCGGAGCCGGCGTTCTTAACGTGGAACTGCATCAACTCGCCGATCCTCCGAGCACTGCCCCACCACACTTATGTTCGTTTCACGATTTGCGTCTGTCACCCAAGGCAGTCAGTCACCTGCGTCACTTTGACCGCCACGACACATGTTCCTCACGGTGAATATGTGACTCGCCCCATCATCGACGTGCTTTTGAACCTCGACTTTGCTGTTCCGCCTACGCTGGTCACGGTTACGAATAGCAACGTCGTTCTACCGCTTCTGAATTTGAGCCTGTGCCCTCAAGTGATTCTGGCCGGCATGTTCTTGGCCAAGAACTTCTTGTGGTTCCGAATTGGATATTGAGAGTCTGAATGCCAAGAGTGGTTTATTACCGCCAATTGCAGCTCACAGCTCTGGTTCCTTAACGGATAACTTCGCGAAAATGATTGAACCGGTTCTCACCTCTGCACAGGCCACGGACATACGTCCCCTGCTTGAACCCTACAGTGACATCATTGATTTCGGCGACAGGCCTTTAGGCCAATCATGTGTTGTTCAGCACCGTATAAACACTGCAGACACGAATCCTATTCGTCGGCGTCCCTATGGTGTATCTCATGATGTTCATCGAGTCATCCAATCAGAAGTAGACAAAATGCTCCGCAAAGGGGTCATCGAGCCATCATCCAGCCTTTGGGCTTCGCCTGCCGTCCTTGTGAAGAAGAAAGATGGTACCTGACGTTTTCGCGGTGATTATCGTGACTTAAACAAGATCGCACGAAAAGACGTCTACCCACTAACACGCATCTATGATGCCTTGGACTGCTTGCTCGGAGTTAAATACTTCTCGTTCATCGAAATTCGATCCGCCTACTGGAAGATTTCAGTTGATGAAATGGACCACGAGAAGACGGCCTTCACCACGCCGGATGGATTATATCAGTTTGAAATCGTGCCCTTTTGCCTATGCAATGCTCCTACGACATTTGAACGTATGATGGACTCTCTTCTGCGAGGCTACAAATGGACCACCTGTCTTCCTCATCCTGGCGACGTTACTGTTTTTTTCGCCCCAGTTCACCAGCCACCTTATCCGACTCGCTGCAATTCCGGCGGTCTTCCGAAAACCGGCCTCCAACTGAATTCCACGAAATGTCAATTCGGGCGCCGTCAGATTACTGTGTTGGGACACCTCAGTGACGCATCCGGTGTCCAACCAGATCCGGAAAAATTACAGTGGTACGCAGCTTCCCTGTGCCCCGTTGTGCTTCTGACATGCGCTGCTTCGTCAGCCTGTGTTCTTACTTACGCCACTTCGTCAAAATCTTCGCTGACGTTGCTTGCCCTTTGACAGATCTTCTAAAGAAGAACACGCCATCCTCATGGGGCTCGGAGCAGGCTCACGCGTTCGTCGCTCTCATCGGGTTTACGACCACCCCTTCCATACTTGCCCACTTTGATCTATCTGCACTGACCGAAGTCCACACTGATGCAAGCGGCCATGGCACAGGGTCTCTACCGCTCTGTGCGTCATTATGTAAAAACTCGCGAATTGTGTGAGCGCCGAAAGGAACCTCCCCTGGCACTGGTCGGACGACCCCATCCGATTGGTGTTCCCTCTGAACCGTTGCTTCGCGTAGGCCTTGCCCTGCTTGGCCTCTTTCGGACGACGACTAGAGGGAATAAGTGGATCGCCATCGCTACAGATTGCACGACACGCTACGCGATAACAAAGGCGTTGCCGACTACTTGCGCAACAGACGTCGCCGATTTTCCCCTCCACGAAGTTATTCTCCGCCATGGTGCACATCGACAGTTACCTACAGACTTTGGCCGCTGCTTCTTCTCTCGAGTTGCCGACAACCTCATCCGCTCTTGTACCACTGAGCACAAGCTATCCAACGCCTACCACCCACAAACGAACGGTCTTACGCAACGTCTCAACAGAGCAATCACAGAGATGCTGTCGATGGGCGTCTCCAACGATCACTGCGACTGGGACGCCACGCTGGTCTACGCGACATTCGCGTATAATTCGTCGCGACATGACACCGCAGGATTTTCACTCTTTTATCTTTTGTATGGAGGTGACTCCACATTTCCGTTTGACACCATCCTACCTTCTTTTCCACATGTTGCAATTGAGTACGCTCGTGAAGTCGTCGCTCGCGCTCACATGGCACGTCAAGTCGCCCGATCTCGTTTATTACCCCGCGGCATATACAAAAAGAGCGTTATGACCGGTGCCATTCCGATGTTAAGTTCGCCGAGTACCTTGGCTGCTTCTTTGGTCACCATGTCGTCGGGTTGGCCTCTCCCAGAAGCTTCTGTCTCGCTACACAGGAATTTATGAAGTACTACGTCAAGTTAATGGTGTAACTTACGATAGTTCACCCCTGTATACAGTTTGATGTATCCTCAAGTCCGACGTCTGTTGATGTCGTGCACATTTCGTGGCTGAAGCTATACTTCATTAGCAATTATTCGCTTACCATGCGCCGAGACGGCGTTTCACCACTCGGGGTCCTGTTACGGAAGGGTAAAAGAAGAGAGAGGAAGAAGAAGATCGCGAGACACTGGCTACTGCGTGTTGTTGGCGTCCAGCCATCTTAATTACTCCGACTAATCTTGCATATATATTGTGAGTATAGTCTTTCTATACTCCCAGCATCCCCGTAACAATATATTGCCTTCGTTTATCCATATACCAAGGTATTTATATTCTTTAACGCGAGGTATTTCCTGGCTCAGTATTGTCACCGTCTATTCGCTGTTTTCATTGAATACCATAACACCTAATTTTTAACGCAAAATTTCAGACTTACCTTACCACCTTCCTGTGCACAGATATTAGCCAGACGTTGCATATCACTTTGCTTGTTATCTAGCAACACAATGCCGTCCGCATCAAACAAACTTGGAAGCTGCTGCTCTACTACTGTACCTACCTGTATGTATGAGAGGTTAAACCCGATGTTACCTCCTTCTAGCGCCTTTTCCATCCTCAACATGTACAGCACAAACAGCAGTGGGGATAAAGGGCACCCCTGCCTCAGCACCTTGTTCATATCAACTTTCTCCTCGCTCCTCATCCCGTCCCATTCCGCGCAAACGGTATTTTCTAGTGAAATCTCTCTCAAAAGCTGCCGACAATCGTCGGCTAATCCCTTTCTTTACAGAATATCACGCAAAACTTTGCGGTCTACGTTGTCATACGCTGCTGTAATGTCTAAAAAGGCCACATATTACGCTCTCCTTTCTGCTCTTGATATTTCTATACACTGAGTAAGGAGAAATAAGTTATCATCGAAACACCTACCCACTCCGAAGCCATTCTGAAGTTCTCACAAAATGCCATTATTCTCTGCCCATGCTCGCAGCTAAAGCTTAATTGCCTGCGTTGGTAACCTGTATATTAGCTATGTAAAGGTCAACCGTCTATACGAGTGAATTCTATCCTTCTCCCCCTTACCTTTATAAATTAATTCTACTTTTTCGCCAACTGCCTGGTATTCGTCTATCTTTAAACCTTTTTTCTACTTCTTTCAACAGAGCATCCGTACTTTTTGTCCTAGTTCATTAATCAGCCTAACGGGAGCCTCGTTAAGCCCTGTGCCTGTGCGCTTCAAAATTTTCTCATCGGCTTTCTTCCAGTTGAAATTTGTCAGCACCAGCTCCTTTTCCACCTGGTTCTCGTTCATGCTTCTTATTTCCTCAACTAGAACCTCGCCATTGTCTTTGAAAGATTCGACTGTTATTTTTCGGATGTAATTTAAAGCCTCGTCCGCTTCCAGTTTGTTTCCACCTTCGTCAAGGTTATGTTGTTGTACTGTTCCAGACATCCTGCCTAATAATTTTATGTGGTTCCAAAATACTCTGAGTGCGGCCTTATTTTCCTGACGTATTCCTGACAACGAGCGTTCACTTTCACCGTTTATATTCGCTTGCACCAGTACTTGAATCATATATTTTTTTTCTCCCGGTATAATTGGTAGCGTTCCTAACTAGAACGGCAGCAGAAATGACAATCTAAGTGAGACGGGTGTCGTCCGCCATTTTATTCCAACTTCTTCCTTCCAACTTCTCCCCTAGCCCATTTCTTCGTCTTCTTTCATGCGTCCAACGCAGACCGCTTCACTCTTCCAGATTTCTTTTAATTACACCCGCTGGGGTAATACTTGAATATGTTTCCGATAGAGGCGCACTCCATTTGACCTGAGGCTTCGGTGTACTAGACATTCTTCAATATTCCATGCTGGCATGCAGTCTTAATCACTTGAAATGGTCCGCAAAATTTTGAATTTGAAGGCATTGTCCCTTTCCTTACAAGGAAATAGTCTCCAGTTTGTGTGTCCAGGTGTCTCGCTACTGTGCCTTTCATCAGTTTCGCTTCACGGGGCGCTTTTAAACCTCCTGTTTTTTGACAGCTTTCCTTACTTCCGCAAGTTCGAGGTTCTCTAGGAGGCCTAGATCACGATCTGCAGGAACTATCGGCGCTGTACCCGAAGTTGCAAAATGAGGGCTGCAGCCTAAACCATTTGTGTACGATCTGTTGTGATGTTTCACAGCGGCCTCGAGACAGCACTTCAAGCCACCGGCAAAATTGGGATACATCTTCAGATACTGTTTGATGTCTCGTATGGCACGTTCCGCTAAGCCGTTTGCTGCCGGGTGGTATGGAGAACAATACTTTATCATTATGCCGTGCTCCTGTGCACACTTTGATAATTTGGCACTCCAGAAAGCCGGCCCGTTGTCGCAAACGAGCGTCTATGTGTGTTTAAAACATTCAGCTTTGAGGAGATCTATTACGCTGTTGGCGTCTTCTTTGCCAGCTTCAGCCGCAATCGTCCTTGTGCACTCATCTACGGAGAGCAAGAAATCTTGCGTTCGCTTGACTCCTCCCCCCTTCTTTTTGAGCTCCGCGAAGTCCAAATGAATTACTTCGAACGGGACGCTTGAATATTCAGGGTTTGTCATAACGTCTGTCGATTGCTTGAATTTAACTTTGTTCACCTGGCAGAGGTGGCATGTGCGGATATAATGGCTGACGTCGTTTTTCATGCCCGGCCATGTGAATCTCATGAGCAATTTCTTATAAGTGCGCCAGAAGCCATCATGTCCACCCGATCCAGGAGTGTCGTGGTATAGCTGAAGAATCCTTGGAATCATAGTTGGTGGTACGTGATACCTTCTACTGATAAGGTGGAGCTCTTCTTACCTTCCCATAGCATAATATGGTTGATTGCCTCTGCCTTTTTGTTTGATTCCTGTACAAGTAATCTTGATAGTGCGTCAGCGTCATTGAAGAATGGGCCATGACGGTGCGAAATTACGAAATCAAATTGTTGCAGATAGTTCACCCATCTAGCAATGCGGCCTCTTGGCTGGGTCATGCTCAGGCGTTGAGTCAGTGCTTGATGGTCAGTGAAAAGTATGAATTTGGCACCGTCCAGGTAAGTACGAAAGTACTGCACAGCTTTGAGGACGGCCAGAGCTTCTTTTTCTGTGATAGAGCAATTGATTTATGCGGGTTTCAGGGTATAGCTGTAGTACCCCACAACCTAGTGTTTGGTTTGAACAGCTTGTTTGGAGCGTTTCTGGTATAGAACTGCACCGGTAGCATAATGTGATGCGTCCGTATTCAGCACGAGAGGCAGAGAAAAATATGGTATTTGCAAGATGGGGTCCGACGATATTAGTGTTACAAGCTCACAATAGACAGCTTCGCACTTCTCGTCCCATTAAAAAGGCACGTCTTTCTGAATTAAACGCGTGAGGCACCTTGTTCTCAGTGCATAGTCTTTGATAAACGCCCGGAAGTGCCCTGCAAGGCCAAGAAAAACGCGCCGGGAGTGCACATCATAAGGCTGGTCTCTCTACCGATTCTTGCTTAGTGCTTTTAGTGTGTCCATCAAACACCCTGCCAAGAAATGCTGCGGTATATTGAAAGAACGTACTTTTCTTGAAGTTGACTTTGAGTTGGGCAAGACTGAGGGCATGACGAACTTTTGAAAGATGACTACGGTATTCTTCCTTTGTCTTTGAGTAGATGATGATGTCGTCGATGTACACATAGCAAAATATGCCCAGGTAAGGTATCAGAACGTCCGTCATAATCTTCTGAAACCACGCAGGGGAGTTTTTCCAACCAAATGGTAGGCTGTTGTACTCAAACAAGTCAAATGGGGTTATGAACGCGGTGTACTTCTTGGTTTCTTCACTTAGTGGAATCTGCCAAAAGCCCTTGCAGAGGTCTATTCGTGAAAATCAATGGCGCCCACCAGTTTCGTCAATGATGTCCTCGATTCTCGGCATTGGATAAGATATCAACTCAGTTTGACGATTGAGAGCCCGGTAGGCTGTGCAGAGGCGGAATGTCCCGTCTTCTTTTGGTGCAATAGTTATAGGAGAAGCAAATGGGGATACAGAAAGCCGGATGATACCTGCGTCCAACATTCCTTGCAACTCCTTTTTCAGCCACACGTTTTTATCTCAGGACATTCCATAGGGGGTTCTAGGAACCACTGTTTTATCTGCGAGTTCGAAAGGAACGACATGTGATTTCATTGCTAGAGGGTAGCTACCCATGCATGTAAGCTCTGGGTAATTAGTCTCGATGTCTTCCTGGTGAAAAATTAGTCTTGATACACTAGGTTCTTCGCCAGGATCTTCTGTTCTTATCGTGTCTTCGGCCATTACTTTGTCATCCCAATAGAAGTTTATCTTAAGTTTTTTCATGTCTGGACGGGAGAAAACAATATCGTAGATGACATTGGGAATTGCCAATACGTCATTGGTAATAAGCATGTACTTGAAATTCAATAGCCAGGGTTACCCAATCACTATGCATGGTCACTGACCCATCGTAGGCTTGGACACACAATGCTCTACCCGCGTGCAGACTACCGGCATCCACTGGAGTCTTGTTGATAATTTATACCGAAGCTCCACTGTCAAAGAGAGCCTTCACTTCAATGCCATCTACCTTAATGGGAGTGTACAATAAGCTTGACGACACCAAATACACTGTCTCACTGAAGCTCTTTTTCTGGGGCTTGTGATGCACCGTAGACAGATTATGTGGAAGTAGGTTGCCATGAACTGCGGTAATTGGTTCTTCAGCATCCTCACAGTAATAATTTACGCTTCCCAGGGATTTGTTTATGAAGCTGTCTTCACATTCATTTTACGGCAACGACTCTAGGTGTTCACTGAGCTTACGAGAATCAAGTTTCTCTGTTCTACCACCTGACTGTCTTCTCAATGTAATTCTTGGCACTCACGTCTGTAGAAAGTTCCGAAGGTCATCAAACGTTCTTGGACCTTTGAGCTGGACATGACTACGGATCTCGATACATAACCCTTGCGTTATCAAAGCTACAACAGCCGAAGACAATAGCTTCGGTTCTGCAGAATACAGTAGGCGACGCTTCTCAAGACAGTACTGAAGCAGAGAGCCACCTGTATAACTGAACCGTAGTGCCGCATCCCATCTTTCTACTGCGTTGCCTTCAAAAGCCGCTAAAAAGTTGCTTTTCCACATTTCCCAACATGTTCCATGATCCATGAGTTGCACATCATACCATTTTCTGGCTATACCGCCCAAATAGCGGCGCATATTCAAAATCTTTGTGTCGTCGGAGTGCCACATATTCTTGTCACAGGCATACTCGAAAAACCACAGCCAGTAGTGTGCACTTTGCAAGTTTTCTTCAAAAACATCTGGCTCAACAGTGCCTCGTGATGATTGCTCTCCACTAAGCGCTTGGACGAAAGTTCTCATTATTTCAATCTTTTGTATAATGTGCCTTTGCAGTTCCATAACAGACAAGCCTAGGCTCACCTTTCTGGCAGGCGTTTCCTCTTTGAGGGTGCCACGTCGTACGGGTTCCAGAACGAGTTCGCTCAGTGTCTGCAGTTGCAGATTCCCTGTCAGTGATCCTGTTCGCACGAGGGCTTGGCGGCTGATTGCAGCTTGTTGCAGCACCACGTTGATCAGCGCGGTAGAACTAACTTTGAGAAGAATGTCCGTCGCTGGCTCACCGTGCACTTGGTATCGGGTGAACACAACAGACTCCGATGACGCCTGGTCGACGAAAAACGTCACCCGCATGGCTGGTCTTTGAAAAGTGTCGACTGCACCAAAATGTAGCGTTCCTAACTCGAACGGCAGCAGAAATGACATAATCTAAGTGAGACGGGTGTCGTCCGCCATTTTATTCCAACTTCTTCCTTCCCACTTCTCCCGTAGCCCATTTCTTCTTCTTCTTTCATCCGTCCAGCGAAGACCGCTTCCCAATTTCTGGCTACTTCATCCTGCGGCAACTGCGCTTTTTTTGCCTGCCTGTGCTCTCGTGATGTTTTCTGTCGTTCGGTAATCCTTCTTGTGTATCCCTGTTCACCAGCTTTTCGGGCCCTTATTCCCTTTCCAACGAACATGTTGCTCCTCATTCCGTATTTCTGTAGTTATTAAGCTTAGATGCTCACTATATTCAGACTCTTTGCTTGGCGATTTGCCAATTTCTTCCTCGACTCTTGCGAATATATAAGTAATTTGTTCACTCTTCAAGTATGGATTGGGGATTTTGCGCTCCTTGCTCTCTTTCCTAACTGCATATCCCGCATTCAAGATGATGCCTTTATGGTTATCCCTATGCTGCTATACCGTTCCTCCGTCAACGACTGTTTCTCTCAACTCAGCATGAATTCCTTCAGTCATAAGGCAGTAATCAATGGTCGTTTGCCGGTTTCCCACATGGTCTGCCCATCACACTTAGGCCTTGTATTCCCGATAACGATGTTATGTTGCGCACAAAGATCTAGCATTGCCTTGCTGTTGTTGAGGGTATAGCCATCTAGATCCTGTATATTGACATTCATGTCACCTGATAGGATAATTTCGGCCTCATTAGAGAAACCCTTAATAAAGACAATTAAGCATTCCACTAACTCTTGATTATTCTCTGTCTAATTATTTCCGGTCCGCAAATACCCTAAATACCCTAAATTTTTTCTAATTTTGCGATTTCATAGGCCTAAAAAATTAGAAGAAAGATGCGTGAGCAGCCCATCAGTGTCGCTATCTGAAAAGAGATATGATTCGTCGACAACGGATTAAAACTGAACCGAACATAAAACTGTCTTATTTTCAAGGTCAAATTTTCAATGTACATATCTAGTAAAGCCTTTAGAAAAAAAAACAGTACAGTTAATCGTCACTGACGAAAGAGGAATTCTGGCCAAGATTTGCGTAAAATATATATTGGCCAATATTTGCGTGAAATATATAATGTTGTACAAAAAGCGAGCGCAAATTACAATAGGCAAACAATACGATAACAAATTAAGAATTTCTGTACTGAGCACCTTCCTGTAATTAAACACCCAGAATTGTTGCACTACTGCTCGGTATTTTTAATTCATACTTCGGCCACTTTTCAATATTAGGAAAATCCAGTAAGATATGAGGTTCAGTTTAGCTTTGATTCAGTAAATGTACTATATTTTCTTATACATTCGGCCATGTTGTCTCTTTTGCCTGCTTTTGCTTTTTATTTTACATTCCTGTATATTGTGTCCGCTGTTTATACTGAGAGTACGAAATATTGCTTTTAGTTGTGCGGGTATTTCGTAGCTGGCAGATGTTGTCTAACTTCTCTAACTGGAAACAAGCTACTGTGTTCAAGTCACTGTGTACCAAGGGATTATTTTGTAAAACCAACACTGCTGCTGTTAGGCCCAGCCCAAGCGACCCACCATGATAGTATTTCGTCCGTAGCAGTCACGCTAAGAATTGCTGCTAGGGGATCAGCGTTTTGCCTGGAACCAACACGGCTCAATTAAATGTCGAGGCCCTAACGCGGTGTTCCCTAAGTGTTGTTAAGATACATACATATATGGCACTTTACACTCACTTCATTCCTTTACCACATTGTTACCCACTAAAAAAAGCTGTGCAACTGTTTTTATTGCCCAAACATACACGGCCTCGCTACGCCACGTCCGCGGGGCGTCGCTTGCATGCACTCACGTGTCCTGGACCAACAATCCGTGATCCTCGATATGGAAGAGCTTCATCAGGTGACACAGGCGGTACATCGGCGTGGTGGTCATACTCAAAACGGACATGCGCGTCCAAACCAAGCACTCGTATTCGGCATGGTACGTGTTGGCAGGAGTGGCTTTCCCTATGTGGCAGTAGGTGGCCGCAGGCCACGCCGTGAAGTACACTGCAAGACAATTTACTCCCATACATGCATATTCGTGAGAAAAGCAGGCTTTTATTAACCCACTCTTCTCATAAGAAATTAGGTAGGGTAGACAACTTGTTAAACACCTTTTCTATATAGTCTTCCGAAATTGCGCGAGTGTGAGGGAAAGCTGAAGTAGTCGACCCTTTGAGCACACAGTCGCCTTAGGCTGCTGCTGAGGTCATGCTATAGGGGCGCGTATTCAGTGACCAGAGCGAATGATACATACACGCGTGCTTCGACAAAACAGCCGCTAGCTGCTGTCGCCATGGTCCCCCCAGCCGAATAAGATATTCATAAGATATCGCTTCATTTTTAACCAGAATTCATCGGCGTCTTTAGAGCCTTGCCTGAATGAATAGTAAACACTCTCCCATCTCGCCTAACACCGGACCGAAGTGCACGATCTTTACGCGTTTTGCATAGATGGATCATCATCATCATCATCATGATCATCATCATAATCATAGTCATCATCATAATCATCATCATCATCACCATCATCAGCCTGATTACGCCCACTGCAGGGCAAAGGCGTCTCCCATACTTCTCCAATTACCCCGGTCATGTGCTTATTGTGGCCATGTTGTCGATGCAAACATCTTACTCTCATCCGCCCACCTAACTTTCTGCCGCGCCCGGCTACGTTTCCCTTCTCTTGGAACCCAGCCTTTAACCCTTAATCAGCATCGGTTAGTATGATGTCATTAACTCGCGTTTGTTCCCTAACCCAATCTGCTCTTTTCTTATCCCTTAACGTTACACCCATCATTCTTCTTTCCATAGCTCGTTGCGCCGTCTTTAATTTAAGTAGAACCCTTTTCGTAAGCGTCCAGGTTTCTGCCCCGCACGTGAGTACTGGTAAGACACAGCTGTTATACACTTTTCTTTTGAGGCCTAATGGCAACCTGCTATGCTTGATCTGAGAATGCCTGCCAAACCACCCCAGCCCATTCTTATTCTTCTGATTATGTCAGTCTCATGATATGGATCCGCGGTCACTACCTGCCCTAAGTAGATGTATTCCCTTACCATTTCCAGTGCCTCGCTACCTATCGTAAACTGCTGTTAGCTTCCGAGACAGTTAAACATTAGTTTTCTGCTGATTAATTTTTAGACCCACCATTCTGCTTCGACTCTCCAGGTCAGTGAGCATGTATTGCAATTGGTCCCCTGAGTTACTAAGCAAGGCAATATCATCGGCGAACTCTTATCCCCAATTCTTCCCAATCCAAGGCTCTATCGTAACGCCCTGCCTGACGCCCTTCTTTATTGGGATTTTGTTGCTTTCTTAATGAAGGATTATGCTGGCTGTGGAGCCGCTATGAATGCCTTTCAGTATTTTTACATACGGCTCGTCTGCACCCGGATTCCGTAATGCCTCCATGACTCAGGTTTCAGGTTTCGACTGAATCAAACGCTTTCTCATATTCAATGAAAGCTATTTATATATATATATATATATATATATGGGTTGGTTATATTCCGCACATTTCTCAATCGCCTGATTGATAGTGCGAATATGGTCTATTGTTGAGTAGCCTTTACAAATCCTGCCTGGTCCTTTGCCTGACAGAACTCTAAGGTGTTCCTGATTCTATTTGCGATTACCTTAGTAAATACTTTGTAGGCAGCGGACAGTAAGCTGATCACTCTATAAATTTTCAAGTCTTTGGCGTCCCCTTTCTTATGGATTAGGATTATGTTGGCGTCCTTCCAAGATACCGGTACGCTCGAGGTGATGAGGCATTGCGTATTGGCAGGGTTGCCAGTTTTTCTAGAACAATCTGCCCACCATCCTTCAACACATCTGCTGTTACCTGATCCTCCCCAGCAGCCTTCCCCATTTGCATAGCTCCCAAGGCTTTCGTTACTTCTTCCGGCGTTACTCGTGAGATGTCAAATTACTCTAGCCTATTCTCTCTTCCATTATCGTCGTGGGTGCCACTGGTACGGGTACGACGGATATACATCGCAAATGCCAGCCACGGCCGCGCCTCAACAGCAACAAACTCACCGCCAACCTGTTCCTCGAGTTACATATTTTTTTGCTTCGGTATTTTGGGTCACACATACCCATGCTGTGATATCATGGCCTGTCTTCTCCCAGATGTACAACCGTTAGCCTGAATCGTACGGGTAGAACTTGTGGCGTTGTGGAGAACATCATGAGTAAAAGTTAAGTGTAGTAAAGACAAGCCCACGCGCCAAATTCTAAAGGTCGCCATGTCATCCGTACTCCACCATTGCTGTTGAAATAAAACGACTCATAGCGCAAGGTCATGTTATCAATTTAAGACATGGATTATCCGTGTGCAAACATGAAGAACACTGCCCCTTCTGTATGTACTGTTCCGTCCGCTATATTATTCGTTGGAGCAGTTACTGAACACTGAAATGCTCACCTAGCGTTATGTCGTGGGGCTTCTTTCCTATTGTCCATGTCACTGTTCTCGCCTGATAATAATCTGTAATAACTGTAGGCTAAAGCGTAGATCGTGTTACACTTCCTCTCTTTTACGACAGACGAATACTACCACCAACATAAATGACGCACCACCATAAGATATGCACTTTTGTGATTCTTTGCGTCTCAATGAATAAATGCCCTGTCTTTTCTCATTGAAATGAAGAACCACATGGTAACAACTCCTTCCGCACCTCGCATCTTCGCATTATTCCCTGTTTGGATGTCTGTGAAATGTTATCTGGCATATTGGTCCACCTTGTATGGACAGGCTTACTGGTCATGCTAAGAGTGCTTTTCTTACTAGGAGTCTTATTGTTCACACTAAGACTCACACCTGAACAACAGCCAGCAATGGGGATGCGGTAGCGACTTCTAGCGCTTTAGACGGGGCATTTGCAAGGCACATCATGAGAGCCCGCGAGGAAGCTGACATAGTATTTCACTGTACACACTGGTAATTATGGATAGAGTGAGATATGTATGGTCCTCATATGCGTACCTGGGTCCCCGTGGAACACTTGTAAAGGGACACACAACTTGTCCCCAACCAATCAGGCACGTACGTCGACATGTGGTTCTTTGTGATTTCGGGCTACGGGCCGTGCTTCCTAAACGGAATGTCTAAAGTGTTGCGAAAATCTCTCCACAATCTTTTTCGCTCTCGAACTTTCTTACATGTAAGGCACGCACAAATCTTAGAGCCACTCGCGACTGGCGCTCTGCGGGCTGAATACATCTTTTCCTAAGGGACAAGCACACCTCAATCTTATGCACCGACGCCAGCGCTTTTTATTCTAGGCAAGGTGCGCTCACGGGTGTGAGTCGAACTTTGCTTAGCGTTATCCATAGCTGTATCGTGGTTGCCTTACACGGGGCAACTTCATTGCTCAGCTTTGCAGCCACCCTCCCTCTTTCTCTCTCTCTCTTTCTTTATTTCACAAGAAATGGCAAAGTAGAGTCGAGACAAGAGATATCTATAGAATTTCGGCAATGCGAGTTGTATTCTTCGCCACGACTTCTCGACGTACCATCATGGAGCAGCACTGCTGCACCTACATTGGAGCAGTGACGTTTACCTTTTGACCAGCCCAATCTGTCCGCATTGCTTCCATGGGGTACTGCGGAGTGGCTCATGGGCGCGCACACTAGCCTTAGAGATCTATCTTGTGGCATTGTGGTCTGCAGGGCTTCGACGGTAAAGGAAAATGGCAGTCGCCTTCCAAGGTGGTGCTCGCGGAGCTTGAGACGACGGGCATTGCACGAATCAGTTTATAAGTAAAGCCGCCTGTGCTACCGCTACGCGTGTGCTATTTAACGACTCTGTTCTCTGCAGGATTACGCGATGAAACAACGTCACTTAAATATCATCACAGTCATGATTTGGCTTCGTTAGGGTCACCATTGATTTAATCAATCGAATAACTGCCTAAGGCCCGTTCGGTTATTTGAAGTTTGAAGAAGCCCGTTAAGGCGCTGCAGGGACCGAGGTTCGAGGTAAAAGTGCATAAGTGAAATATGAAGAAGAAATAAACATTCACACTTACAGCAATTCAGCCGCGATATTAGAATAGGCCAAGGGTCTCCTGAAATGAGGAACGATAGCGCGCCAGGTGTAAGTCACCACAGTGGAAAAAAGTAGCAACAAAATGATGACCAACATCTCAGGCGTTATTTTTTGTTCAAGCATGGGGGAAGACTAGCGAGCCATATTGTTCCATGGAGCCAAATCGCTGTACGAGAGTCTCAGTGCCTGGCATTTGTAGTCTCTGGCACGCTCTGCGCAACCTGTCACGCCGGGTGCATATTCAAGAGCTGCAAGTCGCCACACCATTTCAAAGATTGATTGATTGATTGATTGATTGATTGATTGATTGATTGATTGATTGATTGATTGATTGATTGATTGATTGATTGATTGATTGATTGATTGATTGATTGATGACGTCAATAATACGTACGTAAGAATGTTTGGCTGGAACCATCTCAGGTCGACGTTAATGCGATTAGCATTGAAGCAATGTAGATCCCCAGCGTATTGTCACCGCCGAATTGCGTCATGCATGAGGCGTGCACTGCAGCCGGACTCCTCTCTCGCGCTTCCCTTTAGAGTCGCTGCGCCATCTACGCAGCAGTGCCGCCACGACATCCGCGTGTGGCGCGGGCCTGAACACGTGACGCCACGTCGAATTCCCCAGCACAGCGCAATTCCTTTTTTCATTGAATAGCGGCACATACGCAGTCACACGTACCGAGTTACCCAAGTTGGCGTGAAAGAGTTTAAACGCAGACAGACATGCAGACATACCGCAAACACAGTCAGCTCAATGCGTGCACAGGGGCGCATTACAATTAGACAGCAGGATGTCGCAGCGATGACTCGCACCGATACGGCTTCCAGCAGTGACGTACCTCCTGGTTCAGAGGCAACATTCCTCCGAAGGAGTGTTCTCTGGTGCGCATTCGCCTCGGTGGGGTCGAACAGGCATAGCGACGCTCCTGCGCACAGCATGAAAGTCAAGCTGATCGAGAGTCCGCGACCTCTGACTTGCACAAGCATGGACGAAGAAACCAGACGGACTGAGCCGATGAGTGCATTTAGAGCATGCATGTCTTCCTTGAATCGGCGTCGATTGCTGTTGCCCTACGCACGAAAACGTCTTCTTCTTCTTCTTTGGCCAGACGCTCAATCGAGTTTCAAGGACATTCTGGCGTTACTAAACTTTTTAAAAAGTACGGGCCTGGACTGTAGGCTTTGAGCATGCTAAATTGCTTGCCATATGTTTGGCATCCTCCTTCTCTCGTCATCGTCACCCATCATGCGCCTCTTTCTGTTCTCTTTCTTCCCCTATTCCCCTTCTCACCACGCATAGTAGCTGGCTAGAGGAATATACCTCTGGGCGACCTCTCTGCATTTCGCATCATTAAACTTCTCTCACTCTCTTGTTCTTGTTTTTGTTCCATAGTAAAATGGCGCAACCTACTCTTTGGGATCGGCCATGATGATGATGATTATCAGCACCAGAGAGTCAATTACATGTAACGGGAGTCACAGATTACACGAGCGCTGAAGAATTAAGTTTCGGCCATTAATCGGAAACAATACGACGAAGTCTCGTCTTCTTCAGCGCCCGTGTAATCTGCGATTCCCACTACATGTAATTAACTCTCCGGTGCTGCTTATTATCGTAGCTTCTATTCTTGGACAATCACACAGGTATGTATACATCACCAATTTCTTTATGGCGTTGTATAATGTAAACCTAATCGATTTCAATGTCAATGGTATTAATCATTTCATTCTTCCCTCATTCTCTCACTTATAAATATATATACCTACATCCTTCGTTGCTCTGTGCTCTATCATAATGACTGTTTACTAAACCGTCTTTTACTCCACCCGCTTTAATTTAGTCATCAAAATTACTGATTTCTAAGTTTATTCCCTTAACACATATAAAAAACGTGCCCGACGCCAGGCACATCCCCTTCGGTGGCTATATCTTGACGTTGAGTGCCGGAGTTGGCCGGCGTTGAGGAGGATTTCGAGAACTGACGGTTTCTTTGCATTAAAGATTAAATTATAGGGTTTTACGTGCCAAAACCACTTTCTGATTATGAGGCACGCCGTAGTGGAGGACTGCGGAAATTTCGACCGCCTGGGGTTCTTTGAAGGCATACTGACACAAAAAGAAATCTACGTGGTTTTTCTGCTTTAATAATCAGTTAATGACCCAGTAATCACGGCACGAAACCTCATTTACTTCAGAGCGCGACAGGTAATTTATTTGCAGTCTTTTTTTGTAGCGACCAGTCGAAGTTTCGGTTCCAGAGAGCAACGAGACGGGAGAAACGGGAATGTAAACAAAGTGGTCACGTGTTCGCAAAAATCCATGACGTATCCTCTGACGCGCAGCCAGCTTGCGCGACAAACTTACTGAATATTGTCGTGCGACTGCCGCATCGGTCGGACAACCGCAGCCAATGACAGCGCCGATAGCGTGAACGTCATGGCCACGTGGTAGACCCGGCGGGGCGGGGCCGGCGAGCGGGCGCCTCGCCGCTCTTGCTCTCCCTGGTCGAAACGCGGGCCTCTTTCACCGCTGACAGCGGCACATAAATCGGCTACACTTTGTTTCTGACACGAAATAACTACTAGAATAAAGTGACCTCGAAAGAGTGCGAGTTATAAAATGTTGTGCGAAATAGTAAATCGTTGGCGTAATTTCTACTCGGACGCGGTAAGCGCAGACGCGCCAGCAATCGTCTGTATACGAAGCGGCTCGCTTGAGCGGCGTGTTTACTCATCGCTACTAACGGCACCTGGAAAACTAACTGTATTTTCACTTAAGAGAAACATAAATGTTCAGGCATTGATTGTGCGCACGAATTTAGGCGCTTTATTACGAGCTGCCGACGCATCGCAAGGACCCTCGGTCCCGGATAGACGGCCTGCGAGCTAGGCCTACATTATCTCCCAGCGATTGCAAACTCGCGTGGCATGCTCGTTCGCTTCTGTCGGCGCCAATGAAATCAAATGTGCTGCAATTTAAGCGTGACACAACTGTGTACACGTTGTGCCGACTAACATAGGCGCTTCGTTATACGAGCTGCAAGCGATGGAGTCACAAGTGCAACCGATATCGGATTCGATGGCCCAGCGAGCTATGCCAGCCGGCTCCTGGCCATCGGCGGCTGTCAACGGATCCGATGCTGCTAACGCGGATCACGTCTACAGTGATCGAAACACGTCTACAGTGCTCGCATAGACGTGTTTATATTGTCACCGTTTGTTTCAAAGAAGATAGCTGTGCAAATACGGTCGCTTTAACTTTCTGTTCGAAGTTACGCAGCATTCCGAACTTCCACGCAGGGGCGCCGGTTCTGGGCGGAGCTACCCGCCGCTCGCTCATCCGTACCATGTGTCCCGAATCGCCGCATGCGGCAAGTCGCACACGACGCGCCGTACGACAGATCGCACGGAAAATCGCACCATGTGTCCCGCGCTTTAGACGTGGCCAATCACTTAGCGACTCAGATATTGCGGCCAGCGATGGCGAGGACGAACCTCAACAAAACCCTCGCATCGGCCACGATCAATGGTAAGATACAACAAATCGGCGTTGAACGTTGTGGCAGCGCAGTCAAGCTGATAGTGTGGGAAATATCCGGATGGACATGACAAAAACTGCAGTTGCAGCGACACGGAGAGCGTCCCACTACAAGTACAACAGCTAGAACAAGCAATAACAGAGGAGAAGAGCACATGTAAGCCGCATGGCAGCCAACGAAAATTCTTGACGTAGCCACATGACGTAGCGTTTTCTAGACTATTTACAATCACGGTTGATGTCAATGTCGCGAGGTGCTGTTTTGCGGTAGGCTGCGCGCACGTACTTTAAAATTGATATTGAATATGTTCTAAGCGATATTCGCCGCTAATATCTAATAGACGATGTGTGTGTGACCAAGTAAACCGATCTCACAAGTTATCTCGACTTCAAATTTTTGTGTCAGTACTCCTTTAACGTGCACCTAAATCTAAGTACACAAGTGTTTTCGCATTTCGCCCCCATCGGAATGCGGTGGCAAGAATAACGAAAAACTCTTCTCCCTGTCTCTCGCTTTTAACCCATTCAGTCTCTTGGGAACACGTCATTTTCGGCCAATCGTCGATTCAGCTCAGGTGACATCACTCGCCTCCAGTGGTAGGCGCCCGTGAAAGTGCCGTCACATTCGGCCAATGGGGCCATGGCTCCATTGTCCGATGGTTCACTTGCCTCCGGCGTTGCCTCCCCGCCTGGAAGCGCTCAGCTGGACGAGACGGTTTGTTCTCGAACGACCTTCCGGCAAAACAGCTTTATTCACTGGTTTCCCGCTCACGTAGGGTCGGACGAGGGTGCTCCCCCGAACCTCAGTGAGTCTGCTCACGAGGCTGCGCGTGGCCTCACCGACCGCGCTTCCTCTGTAAGGAGCAGTGACTCCCCTCCTCTCTACGGTCACAGGGACGCTCCCGCTAATCACAACGAGAATATTAAATAAGAAGACTGCCGGCAAAACCTCTTTACTCCGGACCAAGATCGACTACCTGGAACCGTGCCAGCCTGCAGCTGCACTTTCAGGAAGAGTCAAGCAGGGGAGGGGGGATGGGGGAGCCAATAGCTCGACGTGCGGCGCATGGGTTAGGCTTCGCCAACCTGACTGTCGGGTCCGATAACGTGGTAGACGCGCCCCGGCGCACCATAATTGGAATGCGGCGGCGTTTGGATGTGGTCGGGGAAAAAGGTCAGTTTCTAACAGTATGCGCCAATGACTTTAGGCTCATCACCATCAACATGCCTAGCCTGTCGTTGTCCGCAAAACAAAAAAGAAATCAGACAAATGCACAATGATGCATAGGCCAAGAATAGGTTTGTAGTAAAGGCAAAAGAAAAAAAAATGAGTGCATTAAGACCGCCGGAACAAGCTCGCTATTTTTGGTTGCACATTGTCTCACCCATGTTAAAAAATCCCCAAGCGATGGCAAACAACATTACCTTGGTTCTGTCCAGCTACGTGGCGTTTGCATGTTTTTTTTTTGTTTTTTTAAGTTCGGTACAACATGGATGTCGATGTTAATCCGATTAGCAATAAAGCAGCGCCGCGGTGCACCGAATTGCCCGTTCACGCGAAGTGGCCGCAAAGTGGCCGCTTGAGCCACTTTGCGTGTATTTGCGGGCTTCTTTTACGTTCGGAAAAAAAAAAAAAAACGCTTTCTTGTAGCCCGTATCGAGCAACAGAAAGCTGTATCGGGAATTTTTCTTTATGTTGCTCTACAATTTTCTCGTTGAAGCTTTTCATCTAATCATAATATGTGAGACGTTGAATAATTAATTGACACTAGTCCTATAATTAGGCGGAAGGCAAAAAAAAGATACTATCAGTATCTCCAAGCGACGGCAAACAACATTACCGTGATTCTGTGCAGCTACGTGGCATTTGCTCGCTTTTTTTTTTTTTTAGGTTCGGTGCATGATAGTTGGGGCACCCTGTATATTCTAACAATGTTGCCTGAATGCAATACATGCGCACAGGATGCGCGTGCACTAAACGGTGGGGGCGCTCGATAGCGCAACCTGTTCAGAGGGAAACGAGAGAAAGTAGCGCAGGCCGCATACAAGGCTCACACAAAACATATCATCATCCATCCATTCATATACATATATGAGGTGAAGCGAGCATTTGACCCGCCACCCCCATTCATCTCTGACAGAGAATTCCAAGAGCTGAAGTCTGCTTGCTCTGTCAATGTGAATGCCAGACTCAATGGAAAAAGAAAAGCTTGTCGTTCCTGGCTAAACTCATAGTTCTGGCTGAGCCACTCATATCGTGATTTCCCGTCAATTTCGACGAGGCATTCAGACTTCATCCTCAAAAACCAGTGACAGACAGATACGCAGACAAGTGTCTGCGCTGAGAGTATTTGTGAACAGACTTTCATGGCGTGAGAAGAAAGCGCTTGCTTTCCTCCATTATAAGTGCTCGTGAGCACGGCTTCACATATGGAAAGCCATCTCCTCTCCGCGCGTGACGTGAGCGTCTACGTTTTCAATCTGGTGCGCCGCTACATTGTTTCTGCGCTCATCGCATTAACGTCGACATTCATGGTGAGATGAGTTCTGGTTATCATCTATTATTATCATCTCATTTGTTGTTTGTATTCGAAACTTCTCATGATTTTATTGCAAAGCATACTTTCAGATTTTTATTTTTTCACGCGGGTATCTGGCCTCTTTCGCGAAGCGCAAGAAAACCCTCTACACGTGTAGCTGACGTAACCTTCCCTGATCTCTACGCGCGGACACACTCGTTTGACGGCAGCATTTGATACGGGATCCCTACATAATTATGAGCTTCGCCAGGAACGACGAGCTTTTGCTTTCCCTTGAGTCTTTCATTTACATTAACAGAGCAAGCAGAGTTGAGCACTCGGAATTCTCTTTCAGAGGTGAATGGGGGTGGTGTGGGCGGGGGGGGGGGGGGGTCAAATGCTTGCCTCACCTCATAGGTGGATGGATGGAGTGAGTGAGTGAAGAAACTTTATTGCAGGTCCGGCGAGGACGCGAACTCGTCGCGCACCCGGCTAGTCCCACGTCGGGACCGGCAGGTCTAGCCCACCGGCCCGGTCGCGGGCACGCCGGATGGCCAGGATTTGCTTTTCTAGAGCGGGGCTACGCAGAAGCAAGTCCCACTCCTCCTTGATGAACTTGGGGTATGTCGACCCGCACTCCCAGAGCATGTGAGGTGGAGTGGAGGTCTGCCAGCAGGACGGGCAGGCGTCGTCGCGATACACGTCGGGGTAAGCCTCGTGGAGAGCGGACAGACACGGATATGTGCTGGTCTGTAGAAGCCTAAGCGAAACGGCTTGCGCCCTATTCAACTTGGGGTGAGGGGGTGGAGAGACCCTTCTGGACATGTAGAAATATTTAATATTCTCGTTGTGATTAGCGGGAGCGTCCCTGTGACCGTAGAGAGGAGGGGTGTCAGTGCTCCTTACAGAGAAAGCGCGGTCGGTGAGGTCACGCGCAGCCTCGTGAGCAGACTCGCTGAGGTTCGGGGGAGCACCCTCGACCGACCCTACGTGAGCGGGAAACCAGTGAATTGGATGGTTTGTGAGAGCATATGGACTCGAGCCGCTAAGAAGACGAACAGCTTCCTTGGCGATGCAACCCTTCTGAGAAGCCCTAACTGCCATTTTGCAATCACTATAGATTTCGGACCCACGAACGTCTAGCAGGGCGAGGGCGATGGCGACTTGTTCGACGACTCCGGGGTCTGAAGTGCGAATCGAGGCGCTATTGGAAATCTTGCCGCTCGAGTTGACCACAACGACGGCAAAGGTCTTCCCGTCGCTGTACTCCGGGCGTCGAGGAAGCTTGCTCTAATGTCGAGTTGCTTGATCTGTTTGAGGATGGCTGCTGCTCTGGCCTTGCGTCTGCCCTCGTTATGGACGGGATGGATGCTGGTATGTTTAGTGTGAGGCCTTTATGCGGCCTGGACTCCTTTCTCTTATTTCCCTCTGAACAGGTTGCGCCATCGCGCGCCGCCACCGTTTAGCGCGCGCGTAACCCATGTGCATGTATTGCATTCAGGCAACATTGTTTGAATATACAGGGTGTCCCAGCTATCATGCACCGAACTTTAAAAAAAAACAAGCAAATGTCACGATAGCTGGACAGAATCATGGTAATGTTGTTTGCCGTTGCTTGGAGATACTGAGAGAGAGAGAGTGAACTTTAATGAGCACCAGCAGTTTAGTCGGCTGGGCCTAGGCCTCGAGATCCCATGATGGGACGTCGAGGTCTTGCCTCTTCGCCGCATCGTAGGCCTGCTGGGTCGCCCAGAGTTGGACAGAATCACGATAATTGAGTTTGCCGTCTCATGGAGATACTGAGAGTATTCTTTTTTTGCATTCCGCCCAATTGTACGATTAGTCTTAATTATTTATTCAACATCTCACATATTACGATTAGATTAAAAGCGTCAACGAGAAAACTGTAGAGCAACATATAAAAAAAAACTCCCGATAGAGCTTTTTGTTGCCCGATACGTACTACATAAAAGGGTTTTTTTTTTTTTCCGAGCGTGAAAGAGGCCCGCCAACACACGCAAAGTGGCTCGAGCGGCCAGTCGCGCAGCAATTGGGCAGTATGGTGCGCCACTATGCTGCTTTAATGCTAATCCGATCAACGTCGACATCCATGGAGCACCGAACTTTTCAAAATACATGCAAATGTCACGTAGCTGGACAGAACCATGTTAATGTTTGCTGTCGCTTGGAGATTTTTTTCATATCGGTGAGATATTTAGCAACCACAAATGGGGAGATTGTTCTGGCAGTCTTAGTGCACGTCTTTTGCCTATTACCTTTACTACAAGCCAATTCTTGGCCTATGCATCATTGTGCATATGTCTAATTTTTTTTCTTTTTTGCGAACAACGACAAGAAAGGCATGTTGATGGTGATGAGCCTAAAGTCATTGGCACATACCCATTGAGGGGGATTCGCAAGGAGTCGGGCACATATTTTTGTATGTGTTAAAGGAATAAACTTGGAAATCAATACTTTTGACGTAGAAATTAAAGCGAGCGAAGTAAAAGACTGTTTAGTAAACAGTCATTCTGATAGAGCACAGAAAAACAAAGGAAATGGGTATATATATATGTGTGTATAAGTGAGATAACTAGAGAAGAATGAAATGATTAATACCATTGACGATGAAGTCGATTAGGTTTATAAAAGAATTTCTCTATGGCTTGCATACATCCCTGTGTCAGCGTCCAAGCACAGAAGCTACGAAAATCAGCAGCACCGGATAGTCAATTACATGAAGTGCGAATCGCAGATTACACGAGCGCTGAAGAAGACAAGACTCCATCGGATCAAGTTTCCTATTCATGGCCAATCCCTCAGATTGAGTTGCACCATTTCACTAGGGAACAAGAGCAAGAACAAGTCTCCATTGAGAACCATGGCCAATGCCCTCCTCGTGGGTACGTGTTATAATTTTGAAAAAAGAAGAAGAATGCGAAGGCGTTTTCGTGCGTAGGCCAACAGCAGTCGAGGCCGATTCAAGGAAGACATGCATGCTCTAAATGCACTCATCGGCTCAGTTCGTCTGGTTTCTTCGTCCCCGCTTCTGCGATTCAGAGGTCCTCGAGTCTCGCTCAGCTTGGCTTTCATGCTGTGCGCAGTAGCGTCGCTATGCCTGTTCGACACCACCGAGGCGAATGCGCACCAGAGAACACTCCTTCGGAGGAATGTTGCCTCTGAACTGGAAGGTACGTCACTGCTGGAAGCCGTATCGGTGCGAATCATCGCTGCGGTATCCTGTTATCTAATTGTAATGCGCCCCTGTGCACGCATTGAGCTGACTGTGTTTGCGGTATGTCTGCATGTCTGTCTGCGTTTGAACTTATTCACGCCAACTTGGGTAACTCGGTACGTGTGACTGCGTATTCAATGAAAAAAGGAATTGCGCTGTGCTGGGGAATTCGAGGTGGCGTCACGTGTTCAGGCCCGCGCCACACGCGGATGTCGTGGCGCCACTGCTGCGTAGATGGCGCAGCGAGTCTAAAAGGAAGCGCGAGAGAGGAGTCCGGCTGCAGTGCACGCCTCATGCATGACGCGATTCGGCGGGGATAATACGCTGGGGAGCTACATTGCTTCAAAGCTCGTCGCATTAACGTCGACCTGAGATGGTTCCCGCCAGACATTCTTATTACGTATTATTGACGAAACCAATCAATCAATCAATCATTCAACCAATCAATCTTTGAAATGGTGTGGCGACTTGCAGCTCTTGAATATGCACCCGGCGTGATAGGTTGCGCAGAGCGTGCCAGAGGTTACAAACGCCGGGCACTGAGATTCGCGTACAGCGACTTCACTACATGCAAAAAAATCTCTCGCTAGTCTTCACCCGTGCTTGAACAACAAATAACGCCTAAGATGTTGCTCATAATTTTTTCTTTTTTTGCACGGCGGTGACTTACACCTGGCGCGCTATCGTTCCTCATTTCAGGGCGCGCACATTATTTTCCAAAACCGAGGGTGAAATGCTGTAAGTGTAAATGTTTATTTCTTCATATTTCAATTATGCACTTTTACCACGAACCTCTGTTTCTGCAGCCTTACCGGGCTTCTTCAAACGCTGAAATATTGCTCCTCAAATTATAGGAGCCACTCGTCGAAATACTAATATTAATAGCAACTGTCAAGAAACCATCGATCTCATTTTCAACGTAAGCGAATACCCGAACACGCCTTAGATAGATATTCGTTTGATTAAAGGAATGGTGAGCCTAACGAAGCCAAACCATTACAGTGATGATATTTAAGTGAGGTTGTTTCATCGCGTAATCGTGCAGAGAACAGTGTCGTTAAACAGCACACGCGTAGCGGTAGCACAGATGGCTTTACTTATAAACCGATTCGTGTAATGCGCGTCGTCTCAAGCTCCGCGAGCACCACCTTGGAAGGCGACTGCCATTTTCCTTTCCCGTCGAAGCCCTGCAGACCACAATGCCACAAGATAGATGTCGAAGGCTGGAGTGCGCGCCCATGAGCCACTCCGCAGTACCCCACGGAAGCAATGCGGACAGATTGGGCTGGTCAAAAGGTAAACGTCACTGCTCCAATGTAGGTGCAGCAGTGCTGCTCCATGATGGTACGTCGAGAAGTCGTGGCGAAGAATACAAGTCGCATTGCCGAAACGCTGTTTTTATGGATATCTATTGTCTCAACTCTACTTTGCCATTTCTTGTGAAATAAAGAGAGAGAGAGGCCGGCTGCTAAACTGAGCAAAGAAGTTGCCCCGTGTAACGCAACCACGATAGAGCTATATAGAACGCGAAGCAAAGTTCAAATCACACCCGTCAGCGCGCCTTGCCTAGGATAAATACAAGCGCTGGCGTCGGTGCATAAGATTGAGCTGTGCTTGCCCCTTACGTAAAATGTCTATTCAGCCCGCAGAACACCTGTCGCGAGTGGCTCTAAGATTTGTATGTGCCTTACATGTAAGAAAGTTCGAGAGAGAAAGAGATTGTGGAGACATTTTCGCAACACCTTAAAGATTCCTTTTAGGAATCACGGCTCGTAGCCTGAAATCACAAAGAACCACATGTCGGCGTACAGGCCTGGGTGGTTGGGGACAAGTTGTGTGTCCGTTTACAAGTGTTTTACGGGGATCCAGGAACGCATATGAGGACCATGCATATCTCACTCTATCCATAATTACCAGTAAGTACAGTGAAATACTATGTTAGCTTCCTCGCATGCACTCATGAAGTGCCTTGCAAATGACCCGTATAAACTGCGCTAGAAGTCGCTACTGAATCCCCATTGCTGGCTGTTGTTCAGGTGTGAGTCTTAGTGTGAACAGTAAGCCTGTTATTATGACCAGAACTCTTGTATGACCAGTAAGCCTGTCCATACAAGGTGGACCAATATGCCAGATAACATTTCACAGACATCCAAACAGAATAATGCGAAGATGCGACATGCAGACGAAAGAAAATATAAGGCATTTATCCATATAGACGCAAAGAATCACAAAGGTGCATATCTTACGGTGGTGCATCATTTATGTTGGTGGTAGTATTCGTCTGTCGTAAAAGAGAGGAAGTGTAACACGATATACGCTTTAGCCTACAGTTATCACACATTATTATCAGGCGAAAACAGTGACATGGACAACAGGAAAGAAGCCCCACGACATAACGCTAGGTTAGCAAATGAGTGTTTAGTAACTGCTCCGACGAATAATATAGCAGAAGGAACAGTACATACAGAAGGGGAAGTGTTCTTCATGTTTGCATACGGATAATCTTTGTCTTAAATTGAGTCGTTTTATTTCAAGGGAAATGGTGGCGCAGGGATGACATGGCGACCCCTAAGATTTGGCGCGTGGGCTCGCCTTTACTACACTTAACTTTTACTCATGATATTCTCCACAACGCCGCAAGTTCTACCCGTACGATTCAGGCTAACACTTTTACATCTGTGAGAAGACAGACCATGACATCACAGCCAGGGTACGTGTGAGTAAAAATACCGAAGCAAAAAAATATGCAATGGGAGGAACCGGTTGGCGGTGAGTTTGTTGCTGTGAAGGCGAGGCCGTGGCTGGCATTTGCCGGGTATATCTGTCGTCTATGCGAAACGCATAAAGATCGCGCACTTCGGTCCAGTGTTAGGCGAATATGGGACCGTGTTTAGTATTCATTCAGGCATGACTCTAAAGACGCCGATGAATTCTGGTTAAAAATGAAGCGATATCTTATGAAAATCTTATTCGGCTAGGGGGACCATGGCGACAGCATCTGGCGGCTGTTTTATCGAAGCACGCGTGTATGTATCACTCGCTCTGGTCACTGAATGCGCGCCCCTATAGCATGGCCTCAGCAGCAGCCTAAGACGACTGCGTGCTGAAAGGGTCGACTACTTCAACTTTCCCTCACGCTCGCGTGATTTCGGAAGACTATATAGAAAAGGTGTTTAACAAGTTATCTACCCTACCTAATTTCTTATGAGAAGAGTGGGTTAATAAAAGCCTGCTTTTCTCACGAATACGCATGTATGGGTGTAAATTTTCTTGCAGTGTACTTTACGACGTGGCCTATGGCCAGCTACTGCCACATAGTGAACCCGATTCCTGTCACCACGTATGGCGATGCCAACCACGCCTGCCGTGAGATTGAAATGAACGTTTTGCGTATGACCGCCACGCCGATGTACCGCCTGTGTCACCTGATGAAGCTCTTCCATATCGAGGATCGAGGATTGTTGGTCGAGGACACGTGAGTGCATGCAAGCGACGCCCCGCGGATGCACGCTCAATGAGCCTGTGTATGTTTGGGCAAGAAAAATAGTTGCACAGTGTTTTTTTTTTTTTTTTTTGTGGACAACAATGCGGTAAAGGAATGAAGCGAGTGTAAAGCGCCATACATGCATCTTAACAACACTTAGGGAACACCGCGTTACGGCCTGGACAATTACTCGAGCCGCGTTGCTCCTAAGCAAAAAGGTGACCCCCTCGGAGCAATTTCTAGCGTGACTGGCATACGTTAGGGGGTCACGAAAAAAATTTTCTCACGTGGTTTCGCTTCGGCTAGGCGTAACAGCAGCAGTGTTGATTTCACAAAATAATCCCTTTGTAGACAGTGATTTGAACACAGTAGCTTGGTTCCAGTTACACAAGTTAGACAACATTTGCCAGTTACGAAATACCTGCAGAACTAACAGCAACATTTCGTACTCTCAGTAAACAGCGCACACAAACTACAGGAATGTAAAATAATGAGCAAAAGGAGGCAAGAGAGACATGGCCATATTTGTAAGAATATACAGTACGCTTAGTGAACCAAAGCTAAACTGAACCGCATATCTTACTGTATTTTCTCAATATTGAAAAGTGGCCGAAGTTTGAATTAAAAATATCGGGTAGTAGTGCAAAACTTGTGGGTGTTTAATTATACGAAGGTGCTCGGTACACAAATTATGTATAGTTATAGTTATAGTATATATATAGTATATGTTTTGCGCAAATATTGGCCAATATATACTTTACGCAAATCTTGGCCAGAGTTCCTGCTTCAGCAGTGACTATAAACTGCGCTGTTTTTTTTTCTAAAGACCACAATATATGTACATCGACAATTTGACTATGCAAATAAGACACTTTTATGTTCGGTTCAGTTTTAATCCGCGGTCAGCTTTATAAAGAAACAACTTGAGTTTAATATCCGAGATGAAAATTAAAACAATTTGCAGGGGCGAGGCTCAGTCTATTACGTTAGGGGATTCAAAAATTAAGGATGGGGCTCGACAAACGGAAACAACCGGCTATATAAGATATTACGAACCACGTTAAAACACGTTGGTGGGCTAGTTGGTTTGAATTGATCATATGCTTTTTAAGCGCCCCTGAACGAGGACGTATAAGGAAACAGATACACAGAGATAGCGCTACTTGCAACTATTCATTTTATTTCCGCACGCATCGATAAATATATACCGAACGACAGAAACAAACAAGACAAGAAAGAACATTCCGTACTGCATGTCGATGAAGCGTACTAGTGTCCATAGCATGATCAAAACATACACACCCGCCGTGGTTGCTCAGTGGCTATGGAGTTAGGCAGCTGAGCACGAGGTCGCGGGATGGAATCCCGGCCACGGCGGCCACATTTCGATGGGGGCGAAATGCGAAAGCACCCGTGTACTTAGATTTAGGTGCACGTTAAAGAACCTCAGGTGGTCGAAACTTCCGGAGTCCTCCACTACGGCGTGCCTCATAATTAGAAAGTGGTTTTGGCACGAAAAACGCCATATTTAAAAAAAACATACACTGGAATAGTTAAAACGATAAACCGACGAATCATATTTATTTTTCAGATAGCGACACTGATGGGTTGTTCACGCACCTTTCTTCTAATTTTTGAGGCCTATGAAATTGCAAAATTAGAAAAAATTTAGAGTATTCAGGGAACTTGTGGACCGGAAATAATTAGACAGGGAATAATCAAGAGTTAGTGGAATGCTTAAGTGTTCTTATTAAGGGTGTCTCTAATGATGCCGAAATTGTCTTATCAGGTGACTTGAATGTCAATATACAGGATCTTGATGGCTATACCCTCAACAACAGCAAGGCAATGCTAGATCTTTGTGCGCAACATAACATCGTTATCGTGAATACAAGACCTAAGTGTGATGGGCAGACCACGTGGGAACAAACGACCATTGATTACTGTCTTATGACTGAAGGAATTCATGCTGAGTTGAGAGAAATAGTCGTTGATGAGGAATGGTATAGCAGCATACGGAGTGACCATAAACGATTCATTTTGAAAACCGGATATGCAGTTGGGAAAGAGAGCAAGAAACGCAAGATGGCCAATCCAAATTTGAACATTGAACTAATTACTCATATATTCGCAAGAGTCGAGAAATAACTTGGCAAATGGCCAAGGAAAGAGTGGGAATATACTGAGTTTCTAAATGTAATACCGACAGAAATACGGAAAGAGAAGCCATATGTTCGTTGGAAAGGAAAAATGTGACCGAGAACTGGTGAACAGGGAGACACAAGAAGGATTGCCGATCGACAGAAAACATGCCGAGAGCACAGGCAGGCAAAAAAAGCGCAGTTGCCCCAGGATGAAGTAACCAGAAAATGGGAAATAAAAAATATACCAGGAGAAAAAATATATTTATTTAAATACTGGTGTAAGCAAAATAAGACGTGAAAGTAAACGTTGGTTGTCAGAAATACGTGAGGAAGAGAAGGCCGCACCCAGAAATTTTGGAACCGCATAAAATTATTAGGCAGCAAGTCTGGAACAATACAACAACATATCCTAGACGAAGTTGGAACCAAGCTGGAAGCAGACGCAGCATTAATTATATCCGAAAAAAAGCAGTCGAATCTTTCAACGGCAATGCCGAGGTTTCAGTTGCAGAAAAAAGAAGCGAGAACGAGAACCAGATGGAAAAGGAGCTGGTGCTGACAAACTCAAACTGGAACAAAGCCGATGAGAAAATTTCGAAGCGCACAGGCACAGGGCTTATCGAGGCTCCAGTTAGGCTGATTAATAAACTAGAACAAAACGTACGGAAGCTCTATTGAAAGCAGTAGAAAAAACTCTGAAAGACAGAGGAATACCAGGCAGTGGGCGACAAAGTAAAATAATTTAATTTATAAAGGTAAGGGGGAGAATGATAGAATTCATTCGTATAGAACGTTGACCATTACATCTGTAATATACAGGCTAGCAATGCAGGCAATCAAATTAAAGCTTCAAGCATGGGCAGAGAATAATGGCATCTTGGGAGAGCTTCAGAATTGCTTCGGAGTAGGTAGCGTTTCGATGATAACTTATTTTTACTTACTCAGTGTATAGAAATATCGAGAGTAGAAAGGAGACCGTAATATGTGGCCTTTTTGGACATTAGAGCAGCGTATGACAACGTAGGCCGCAATGTTTTGCGGTATATTCTGTAAAGGAAAGGATTAGGCGACGATTGTCTACAGCTCTTGAGAGAGATTTACCTAGAAAATACCGTTTGCGTTGAATGGGACGGGATGAGGAGCGAGGAGAAAGTTGAAATCAACAAGGGGCTGAGGCAGGGGTGCCTTTTATCCACACTACTTTTTTATGATGTACATGGTGAGGACGGAAAAGGCGCTAGAGGGAAGTAATATCGGGTTTAACCTCTCCTGCAAACATGTGGGTACAGTAGTAGAGCAGTAGCTTCCAGGTTTGTTTTATGCGGACGACATTGTGTTGCTAGATAACAAGCAAAAATGATATGCAACGTCTGGCCTATATCTGTGCACAGGAAGGCGATAAGGTAGGTCTGAAATTTAGCATTTAAAATTAGGTGTTATGGTATTCAATGAAAATAGCTAATAAACAGTGACTATACTGGGCCAGGAAATACCTCGTAAAAGAATATTGTCACGGCTTACTGGAGACAAGAGCAGATAGCGGTCTTTAACAGAGAGAATTAGGACAAGGGTTCAGCCTCCTTGTTCTCTAGCACCTCTCATGCACACACTAAGTCGACGTCTTTGTTGTCAGCGGGGTCGGGCAAAGATGGCGTCGCGGCAATATAAATACCTTGGTATATGGAGAAATGAAGGCAATATATGGTTACGGGGATGTTGGGAGTATAGAAAGACTGTAAATACAATATATATATATATATATATATATATATATATATATATATATATATATATATATATATATATATATATATATATATATATATATATATATATATATATATCTGTTATTGCTACGAAACAGCCGCCACAGTGTGGCTGCACTGAGGAGGATGAAGACGACGTGTGTGCCGGTTTGATATAACGTCGCCATTTTGGCCTCCGTGAGCTTACCTGTAAATAAATTGTAAATAGTATTCGGCTTCAGCTTCACGTAACATTAATTTGGTGGACGTGGACGTTCCCCGTACCCGTCATGGAGCTTCGCAGCGGTCGCAACGGCGACAATGCAACTTCGGCTCCTGCTGGCGGCACTTCATCTGCGCAAGCGTCTCCGCCTGCAGCCCCGACCTACGTCGCCGTTTCCCCCCTCGGGATGCTGGTGTTTTCAACGGAGTCGGCAGTCCTGATGTTGACGACTGGCTCCGCTTATACGAACGTGTCAGCACCAGTCACAGGTGGGATCCGACTGTTATGCTTGCCAACGTACTTTTCTACCTCGACGGAGCTCCATTGGCGTGGTTCCAGACTCACGAAGAGGAGATCTCGAGCTGGGATCTCTTCAAAGACAAGCTACGCGACCTTTCAAGCAATCCGTTTGGTCCACAAGTCAAAGTCAAGAAAGCCCTTGCCACACGTGTGGAGACGTCGACCGAGTCCTACGTGTCGTACATTCTCGACGTGTTGGCCCTTTGTGCCAAGGCTGACCCGAACATGACTGAGGAGGATAAGGTTAATCACGTCCTCAAAGGCATTGCTGACGACGCCTTCAATTTACTGGTGTTTACGAACGTCACCAGCATCGATACCATCCTCAAGGAGTGCCGCCGTCTCGAGCATGCTAAAAGCCGCCGGGTATGCCAGCACATCACGCGACTTCCCAACACAGCTGCTACGTCATCCTGTGACGACCTCTTCCACCAGCCGTCGCGATGTGACAACTTGACCCGTATCATTCGTCGTGAGGTCGAAGCGGCACAACCGGCGGCCCCTTCATTCCCGTTACCTGAACATTCTCCGGTGACAATCTCCTTGATCCAGGCCGTCGTCCATCAAGAGTTGTCCAACGTCGGCGTGCAATCCATTCGTCCCGTACGCTCGGAGCTTTGTCTCCACGCACGTCCCCACCGCGTTCTTCTTACTCCTCTTATAGACAGCGCAACCCCTCGGAATGGCGAACCGTGGACGACAAGCCGATTTGTTTTAACTGCCGACGCATTAGACATGTCGCTCGCCACTGCCGCAGCCGCTGGACTTCTCCGACGCGCTATTATCCTGATTATCCCCCTCGCCCCTATACCGCATCCTTTTCCTTCGCCCCCTTCTATGCCCGCTCCATCATCTGACCCTGCGACACCCTTGCCACGACCCCGCTACTCCCGCTCGCCTTCTCCCTCCCGCCGCCAATCTCGCTCGCCCCCGTCACGCCATGCTCCTTCTCCGACCTACTCGCCGCACCCCCGACCGGAAAACTAGACAGTGCAGCTTCTGGAGGTGAAGCTGCATTGACGACATTGGCACAAAATGCTCGCTGCACCTTACCCACGCACAATAATCTTTTGGACGTTCTCGTCGACAATGTGCCTGTGTGCGCGTTGATTGACACCGGGGCGCATGTGTCCATTATGAGTGCTGCTCTTCGCCTTCGGCTCAAGAAAGTTCTGGCTCCTGCCCCGAACCGAGTTGTACAAGTCGCCGACGGAGGGACTGTCGCTATTGTTGGCATGTGTTCTGCCCGACTCACCATTGCTGAGAGACACACCGTCGTTCTCTTCACCGTCATCGAGCATTGCCCTCCCTAACTCATTCTCGGTCTGGATTTTCTTGCCCATCATTCTGCCCTCATTGACTGTTCCGCCGGCTCACTTCGCCTTGACTTGCCTCTCCTTGCCGACCCTGTGGACCCGCCTCCAAACCATCTGAGCTGCATAGATTTTATTCGCCTACCACCTCACTCTGTGACCCACGACGACTTGTTGTCCTCTCCAGCTGTACCTGACGGCAATTACGTGGCCGCACCAATTCCGGCCGTTATGCTTACACATGGTGTTACCGTGCCGCACACTGTGCTGAAAATGACTGGCAACCGCACCTGCCTTCCACTTGTCAATTTCGCGCTAACCGCGCAAGTTCTGCCTCAGGGGATTTCCTTGGCTATAATTCGCGCTTTGCAGGATGATGAGGTCGAGCCATTCACAGTGGAAGATCGTTACAGCTCAGCCCATACCGTGACGTCATCGCACGGTACTGATGTCGACATTAAGAAGATGGTCTCCTCTGACCTTACACCTGCTCAAGCTGAAGCTCTTTGCCGCGTTCTTGAAGGCTATCGCGACATTTTTGACTTTGACAACAGACCCTTAGGTCAAACGTCTGTCGTGACTCATCGCATAAATATTGGCGATGCGAACCCTATTCACCGACGTCCATACCGTGTTTCTGCGTCAGAACGAGCTGTTATCCAACAGGAAGTCACAAAGATGCTTGCAAAGGACCTTATCGAGCCTTCCTGTAGTCCCTGGGCATCTCCCGTCGTACTTGTCAAAAAGAAGGATGGAACGTGGCGCTTTTGTGTAGATTATCGCCACCTGAACAAAAATCACAAAAAAGACGTGTACCCTTTGCCACGTATTGATGACGCTCTCGACTGCCTGTACGGTGCCACCTATTTTTCTTCTATCTACTTACCGTCCGGCTACTGGCAGATATCCGTCGATGACATGGACCGAGAGAAGACTGCATTTGTTACCCCTGACGGCCTTTATCAGTTCAAGGTGATGCCTTTCGGTCTCTGTAACGCGCCCGCCACCTTCGAACGAAAGATGGACTCTGCTTCAGGGGTTCAAGTGGTCCACCTGTTTGCGCTATCTGGACGACGTTATAGTTTATTCGCCCACATTCGACACGCATCTAGACCGTCTTTCAGCGATTCTTGACGTGTTCCGCCGAGCCGGCCTCCAGTTGAACTCGTCAAAATGTCATTTCGCTCGCCGCCAAATCGCCGTCCTTGGACACCTTGCAGACGCCAGAGGCGTGCGACCCGATCCGGACGAAATTCGCGCCGTTACGAATTTTCCTGTTCCGAAGTCTACCAAGGACGTTCGTAGTTTCGTAGGGCTGTGCTCTTATTTCCGACGCTTTGTGAAGGATTTTGCGACCATCCCACGTCCCCTTACCGACCTCTTGAAGAAAGACGCCCCTTTTTCTTGGGGTCCTGACCATGCCTCATCTTTCTCGCAGCTGACTACTCTCCTTACCACGCCTCCAATTTTGGCCCACTTTGACCCGTCTGCCTCAACGGAAGTTCGAACTGATGCCAGTGGTCACGGCATAGGAGCAGTTTTAGCACAGCGCCAGCGTGGACATGATCGCGTTATAGCCTACGCTAGCCGACTTCTATCACCCGCCGAGCGCAAATATTCAATCACAGAGCGCGAGTGCCTCGCTCATGTGTGGGCTGTTGCGAAATTTCGTCCATACTTGTACGGACGCCCCTTCTGTGTCATCACTGATCACCACGCTCTCTGCTGGCTATCCTCGCTCAAGGACCCCACGGGACGACTCGCTCGCTGGGCGTTAGGCCTGCAAGAATATACCTTCTCCGCGGTATATAAGACGGGACGCTTGCACCAGGATGGCGATTGTTTGTCCCGCTACCCCGTCGACAAACCGGCTGATGCGGACGCCATCGCTTGCGTTTTCTCTGTGTCCCAGTTGCTTCAAATCGGCAATATATATATATATATATATATATATATATATATATATATATATATATATATATATATATAAGATTAGGCAGAGTAGTTCCCTTCTGTAACAGCAGCCCCGGGTGGTGAAGCGCCATCTCGGCGCATGGTAGGCGAAGAATTGCATGCGAAGTATGGCTTCAACCGCGAAACCTGCACGACGTCAACAGGCGTCGGCCTTGAGGATGCATCAAACTGTATATAGGGGGGAAATCTCGTAATTTCCGTCGTTAACTTGACGTAGGACTTCATAAAGCCCTGTGTAGCGAGAGAGAAGCTTCTGGGAGAGGCCAACCCGACGACATGGGGATCAAAGGAGAACCCAAGCACCTGGCGCGAACTTAACATCGTGATGGCACCGGTCATACCTCTTTGTTTGTATATGCTGCGAGGCTAATAAACGAGATCGGGCGACTTGACGTGTCATGTGAGCGCGAGCGATGACTTCACGAGCGTACTCAGTTCCAACAAGTGGCACAGAAGGGAGGATGGTGCCAAACGGCAATGTAGGGTCACGACCATACAAAAGATAAAAGGGTGAATATCCTGCGGTGTCATGTCGGGACGAGTTAAACGCGAACGTCACTTGGGCCAGCCTGGCGTCCCAGTCGCGGTGATCGTTGGAGACGCACATCGACAACATCTCTGTGATAGTTCGGTTGAGACGTTCCTTAAGACCGTTTGTTTGTGGGTGGTAGGCGATGGACATTTTGTGCTCAGTGGCAAGAGAGCGGAGGAAGTCATCGAAAACTCGAGACAAAAACGAGCGGCCACAGTCTGTAAGTAACTGTCAATGTGCACCGTTCCTGAGAATGACGTCGTGGATGAGAAAATCGGCGACGTCTGCTGCACAACTAGTCGGCAACGCCTTTGTTATCGCGTAGCGTGTCGCGTAATCAGTAGCGACGGCGATCCACTTATTCCTTCTAGTCATCGTCGGAAAAGGGCCAAGCAGGTCAAGGCCTACGCGAAACAACGGTTCAGAGGGAACTTCAATTGGATGGAGTCGTCCTACCGGTGCCAGGAAAGGTTTCTTCCGCCGTTGACACAATTCGTAAGTTGTGACATAGCGACGCACAGAGCGTTAGAGACCCGGCCAGAATAACCGGCGTCGTACGCGCTCGTATGTACGCAAAACTCCAAGGTGTCCCGCCGTCGATGCATCGGGAAGTTGTTCGAGAGCGACGGATCGCAGATGACGAGGAAGGACAAGGAGCAACTCAGGGCCGTCAGGATTGATCTTGCGGCGGTAGAGGATGCCGTCGTGCAGCACGAACATGCGGCACGTGCTGTCAGTGCTGCTAGATTGCACCCTCGCGATGATGGATTGTAAAGATTCGTCGCGTTATTGTTCAGTGCGCATACCGGTCATGTCGGTTGTGAGTAATAGCCATTACGCAGGTCACCGGATCATGCGCAGCACGATCAGGGGGATCGGCGGGGTGAGGCGAGAGGCAGTCGGCGTCTTTGTGTAGGCGTCCAGTCTTGTAATTGACGATAAATGAAAATTCTTGGAGCCGCAAAGCCTAGCGACCAAGCTGCCCTGTCGGGTCCCCGAGGTAAAACAGCCAGCATAGTACGTGGTGTTCTGTAACGACCGAAAACGTGCCGCGGTACAAATACGTCAAGAACTTGGTGCCAGCCCAAACTAAAGCCAAGCGCTCCCACTCGGGGTGGAGTAATTTCTCTCGGCAGGTGACAGCAGGCGGCTGGCGTAATCTATCACGCATTCGGTACCATTCTGTTGCGCGAGATCAGTGCCGATGTCATGACCACTTGCATCAGTGTGGACTTCGGTCAGTGCAGATGGATCAAAATGGGCAAGTATGAGAAGGGGGCTAATAAACACGATGAGAGCGGCGAACGCGTGAGCCTGTTCCGAGCCCCATGAGAATGGCCTGTTCTTCTTTAGAAGATCTGTTATAGGCCGAGCAACGTCGGCGAAGTTTTTCACGAAACGGCGGAAGTAAGAACAAAGGCCGACGAAACAGCGCACGTCAGAAGCAGAACGAGGCACAGGGAAACTGTGTACTACGCTAATATTTCCAGATCTGGTTGGACACCAATACGTCAGTGAATCGTCCCAACACGGTAATCTAACGGCGCCCGAATTGACATTTCGTGGAGCTCCGTTGCAGGCCGGCTTTTTGGAAGACCGCAATAATTGCAGCGAGTCTTGTAAGGTGGCTGCCGAACTTGGGAGAAAAAAACAATAACGTCGTCAAGATAACAAAGCGAGGTGGTCCATTTGTAGACTCGCAGAAGAGAGTCCATCATGTGTTCAAATGTCGCAGGAGCATTACATAGGCAAAATGGCATCATTTTGAAGTGATATAAGCCATTCGGCGTGGTGAAGGCCGTCTTCTCTCGGTCCATTTCATCAACTGAAATCTTCCAGTAGGCGGATGGGAGTTCGATGGACGAGAACTATTTAACTCCGTGCAAGTAGTCCAAGGCGTCATCGATGCGCCGTAGTGGGTAGTCGTCTTTTCGCGTGATCTTGTTTAAGTCACGATAATCGCCGCCAAAGCCCCCCGCCAGGTACCATCTTTCCTTTTCACAAGGACGATAAGCGAAGCCCAAGGGCTGGCTGATGGCTCGATGACCCCTTTGCGGAGCATTTTGTCCACTTCTGGTTCGATGAGTCGACGTTCAGCATGCGATACACCATAGGAACGCCGACGAATAGGATTTCTGTCTCCAGTGTTTATACGGTGCCGAACAACACATGTTTGGTCTAAAGGCCTGTCGCCGAAATCAATGATGTCACTGTAGGATTCGAGCAGGAGACGTATGTCCATGGGTTGTGCAGAGGTGAGAACTGGTTCAATCATTTTCGCGAAGACATCCGTTAAGGAATCAGAACTGTGAGCTGCAATTGGCGCTAATAAACCACTCTCGGCATCAGACTCTCATTGTCAAATCCGGAACCACTTGAAACGCTGACCCAGGACATGCCGGCCAGAATTACTTGAGGGCACAGGCTGAAATTCAGAAGCGGTTGAACGACGTTGTTATTAGTAACCGTGACCAGCGCATGCGGAACAGCAACGTCCCGGTTCAAAAGCACGTCGAAGATGGGGCCAGTCACAAATTCGCCGTCAGGAACCTGCGGCTGGGAGGTCAAAGTGATGTAACTGCCTTGGGTGACAGACGTACACCGTGAAGCGAGCACAAGTGCGGTGGGGCCGTGTTCGGAGGATCGGCAAGTTGAGGCAGTTTCAACTGAAGTACACCGGTTGCGGAGTAGATGAGAGGAGAATGAGTGGATAAAATGTCCAATCCAAGGATACCGTCGTGAGTTCAGTTGTCGATCACACCAAAGAAAACAGAAGTAGGGCGTCCGGCTTTACTTAAGCGCGCACTGCACAATCCAAGGTCATCCAGCACACTGCCGTCGGCCACACGAAGCACTCGGGCAGCAGCTGAGGTGAGGACCTTTAAACGTCTACGCAGGTTAGCATTCATCACAGATACGTGGACTCCAGTGTTGACGAGTGCTTGGACTTGGACAGGTACGCCGTCTATTTTAACGTCAATTACACTTCTCCTTGTGTGTACAGATCGAGGATTTCTGCACTAGTAGGCAGTGCAGCACCACCTCCGAGGGCTGCATTTCTTAGTTTTCCGAAAGGGTGCGGCCAAAAGCCACAGGGGACGAAAGGCCACGTGGCTGTGGCGAACGGGAAGATGGGTGACGCGTTTGTGGTGAACGAAACTGATGTCCGCGCGGCGATACTGAAAGACTGTACCACGTGTTCCTTGCAGAGTTGTCGGCGCTGTTAGACTCGACGGTGGACGAAACATTGCGGTCATTTCCATAAAAACGGCTCAGGTCGGTCGGCGTGCGAGGTGCTGAGGGCCACGAGTTGCTACAGTATCGGGCGACATGACCAATGCTGGGACAGGTGAAACATATTGGCTGGTGGTCCACAGTTCTCCACTCAGTCTGGTTGCGATAACGCGGAGAGAAGCGTCGGGGTGGAGTGAAAATAGAAGAAGCGCATTCGTTAGCTCTTGGGTTGGCGAAGCGCAGACAGAATGTAAAATAATGTTTTCAAGTTCCCGGCGATCGATGGCTTGTACGAGGGGAACTGAAAAAGTGGTAGCATCAGGGCTAGGCGAACAGAAAGCGGCGGGCGCCATCGCATCCAGTTCATGTCGAACAATTCGCAACACGTCCTCTAATGGCGATGCATGCTTCTGTGCCGGTTGATCTTGAAACGTCGACGTTGCGGCAGTATAGGGAAGTCTGGCGAATGGTTGCAAGTCGCGTCGGCTTTGAGCCTGCTCGAATTGTCGGCATTTTTCAATGATATCGTCAACTGTAGAGCACCTTTTGCATATGCGAAGATTAAAGCCTTCGTCAGCAGTGTACTTAAGCACGTACCCGACCTTCTCAGCTTCTGTCATGTCGTGATCACTGTAACGAGCGCGAGTAACGACACGCACACCAAGGCGAGTGCTGAACAAAGACTGACTTTATTCCAACGCACGCCGACGACTCGAAAACGCGCAACGCCGACTACTGGAGAACGCGCAACAGCCTCTTGGGAGCTCAGGGTTGCCGGCTGGGCAATGCGCTCCCGCTAGGCTGGGCTACGTTACAATCACCTTTACGACAAAGTGCCAGCACGTCCTGGATGTGCGAGACATAGGAGTCCGTGAAGGATTGGGCACGGGAGGCCAGTTCCTGCTTTGCGGCAATCTTACGGCAAGCTGGTTTGCCAAACAAACTCTTTAAACTTCTCTTTCCATTGGTCCCAGCTGGTTAGCACCTCTTACTGGTTTTCGTACCATACATTTGCCATGCCTCTTAGGTAGAACAACAGGTTAGCTAGTATAATCGTAGGGTCCCTTCTGTTCATTCCCCTCTCGCGTTCGTACATAGCCACCCACTCTTCAACGTCGGCGCCATCGGTCCCGCAGAAAGTTCCACGATGCTTGGGTTGCACAACTACAACCGAAGGCGACGTCGACGTAGCTAGCGAAAGTAACGTTGGAGGCGGCAACGACGTTGATCCCGCATGCTCACCGTCATTCATGGTGCGGAGGGTGATGCGACGTCCACTGCGGAGCTCCGTTTCCAGCCGTGGTAGCCCGAACCTCCCACCAACATGTTACAGGGATGTTGGGAGTATATGAAGAGTGTATTTACAATATATATACAAGATGAGTCAAAGGAGTTAAGGTGGCTGACCACCAACAAAACGCACCAGCCAGCGTGTCGCGATCTTCTTCATCCTCTCTCTTCTTTCATCCTTCGGTAACAATATATATAGAAACACAGGAAAAAACAATAACAGTAAAGGGGAAGACAGAGGCGGCCATAATGAAACAAAGAGCGTTACGGGGATACGATAAGTACGAGCTGCTCCAGTGCATGTAGAAAGCTGCAATGGCTCCAGGAGTTATGTATAGAAATGCAGTTCTTTGCTTGAAATCAGTGGTACAATCAGGACTCGATGGCAACCAAAGCTCAGTGGGACGCCTCGCATAGGGCGCTCACGGGAAAACTACAGATGGAGATGTGCAGGGTGATATAAGCTGGACAGGTTTTGAAGTTAAGCAAACTCACAGTAAAATTAATTATGAACATCGCACGAGGAATATGGAAGAAAATAAATGGGCTGGGTGAGTGTTCCGGTATTTGCACAGGAATAACATTGATTCACAGTGGAGGAAAAGAACTAGGCAGCTTACTATCAAGTATTCGGCTTGTATGGTTAGCAACATGGCAACAAAGAACGTCAAGCGGAAAATCAGAGAGGCTAAAATCATCTCACGGGTAGCGGCAATGGAATAGGAACCTGTTGTGAGTAACTACTTAATAGTAAACAGACGAAATGAGGAAAAAAAGCAATTTATGGTAACTGAATGGGAGGCTCATTACTTTTCGAAGCGAGATCAGGATGCCTGCGAACGCGCACTTATAAAGCGAGATACAAGAAGGAAGAAGAAACATGTGCTTCCTTCGGTAAAGCTAGAGAAACGAAGGAGGATGTTTTATTATAATGTGAAGATATCTGGCCGGCCCTTAATTTAGGAATGACTGGCCTCCTTGAAACCATTGTGGTCAGCGAGAGCACGGGGAAAGTAAACATGTTCGCAAGAGACATGACTAAGAGGCGTTTGGAAAATTGGTGGAATTAAGGTAGGGAAACGACAAACAGCGGAGACGTAGAAAAACAAACTTCACAATAGGGGTTCAGAAAGTTTGGTGATGTGAATTCATCACGAGTAATTTTCTTTCTGTTCTTTTTTTTTTCTTTTTTTACATAACTAGGACATTAGGAATAAATTAACTAGAGCTTGGTGGCGCGACCCACCGCCCCGTTCCAAGGGGATGATGATAACATCCATCCATCCATCGCGGCCCACCCAAGAGGCCGCGTTTCTACTGGCAAGCTCGGCTTCGTGCATAGCGCTCACCGCCATCGTTTCCCGGTAAACATTACGGTTACATAAGCTGGAGTTGCCGGGAAGCGTGAGAAGCAGTCAGGGATCTTCAAATGCTATCGCGTTCCGCTCTTAAAGGCAAATAAGAGGTTTCCCTCTTATTTAGTGAAACGTATGTAAAAATTTTGTGGGCGCTTCAAATTGGCCTTTGAGTGGAAGGCGACAGCATTCAAAGATCCCTCATAGCTTCTCACGCTTCCCGTCACCTGGAGCATATGTAACCGTAATGTTTACCGGGAAACGCTCGCCGCGAACGCTATGCACGAAAGCGGGCTTTGTGGTAGAAACACGGCCTCTGGCGTGGGCCCGGATGCGGCGGAGGCGAGCGCCATCTGGTGGCATTGGAAGGAACCGGGCGCGCCACTCCGTGGCCCCCGAGACACCCATGCGCTGGCGTGCGCAAATGGCGGACTTCGGTTAAATGTGTGCATAGAGTGTATGAGAGGTTGTACGTATTTCATTTTTAATACTCAATAATCCTTTTTATGCGAATACTTGTCGGATATTTTAACGCGTTCTCAACGAGTAATCTTGTTTTTATCTCGATGCATAGATTACTGCAGATGGACACACTGACTTGGGATGATTGCTACTTTGATGTGCGGAATGAAACGAAACCACCTGAAAATTGTGCCGCTTGCGATACGGCCCTGGTTTGTGCCAGTAAGTCCTGCTTCAATATTCGTACGCGATGATTCTAGGGCTGATGGAGGAATCGCGTGAGTTCATCGCTGTACCCGGGAAAACTGTTCGTCGACCCACGTGCAGTACTATAGAGGTAGACTTAGTTGTTACAGGCGTAGGTCTTTTAGCCTTGCTAACAAAAAAGGGTCTGTTTCACCCGAAAGGGGAAGCATTGATGGCGATAGCAAATTAGTAGACAGCTATACGAAGTAAGAATAGTAGTTTTATTGGTCGTATAAACTTGTAAACTTTGGTTTACTAACTAAATTAACGAGCACGGTGTCAAGCGCGCACCGGTAGACATGAACACATCTCACTCCAGAACCACCGAAACTCGCTCTCAAAACGCAGGAGTCAGGAAGTGCGGCAGCAGCAGCGAGCGGATTGAGCTTCGCGCGGTTTTGCTTCAACGCGAGCTAAGCGTCGAAAGCACAGCGCATACCAAGCGCACCAATCTTTATTCTGTAGCACTCGTAAATTTGCTGCGGATGTCATGCAGTAAATATGTTACAATGGCAGGATAATCGCTTATATAAATATACAATCTTAATTCTTTAAAAATCAGCTTATGGGAAAATGTTCCTGTAGGAGAACTTAAGCCGCCCAGTATTTAAGGCATCTCGATATGCTCGATAGGCAGGGACCTGCGTAAATGTGCAAAGTAGAGGGCAAGAGTCTGTTTAAATAGTTTGCGTTGATCTCCTTTTATTCTGCGTTGTACAGATGGATGACTGTGAAGAAGCGCGCACGCACGCACCCGTGCACGCACACACGCACGCACTCCTTTTAATAAACACAAAATAGAAGAAGTACGACGCTACCGGGAAGCAGTGCTCTTTCCCTGTTGAAGGCTAAAAATTTAACAAAATGAGGACTAAGCCTTGTGCCGTTCTCTGGCTACCGTGTTATTGCTGTCCTCCGTAAACCTCCCTTTCTACATTACGCCTCATTGCTACCTTCACAAATACGTTTATAGTACCAGACTTTCCTATTTCAAGTCTCGTTGTCCTGTCTTGAATATCTCAGAATCATGCACATCAATCATCATGTTCAGTCTGAACTCATTGGCGCTCGGGCATGCTAGTCGCCTGAGGAATGCACCTGTGGAATAGTTCGAATCTGATACTAAATATGTCCGCCTACGTCGAACCACGCATGTTGCGGTATAGCATTCATAATTAATTTTGCATTCCAGTATATCCGACAAGAGAACAAACATGAATGATTGGCAAGCAGCCTCTAGATTCTGCAGCAGTACGTTTATCTAGGTCAATTACTCACAGGAGACCCTGATCATCGAACGGAAATTCACAGAAGAATAAAAATAGGTTGGATAGGATATATGGCAGGGATTGACAAATGATGACCGGCAGCTGACCGTCGTACTTGGAAAAAAAGAGTAGAAGCATTGTAAATCTGCACTAAATACGAGACTTAAGCTTAGGATCAACAAAGAAGCTTGTTAAGAATTTGCGGACCCCTCAATGAGTCATGGTAAGAAAACTGTGAGGCGTGCCGTTGGGCGACGGAAAAAGGACAGTAGTTAATATCTAGATGACATTAAGAGAGAAAAAAAAAGAAGCTGGGTAGTCCATGTAATATTTATGACAAATATCCGTTTGTTTATTAGAGTTACAGAATGGATGCCAGGGGAAGGGAAGCGCGTTCGAGGATGGTCGAAAATTAGGAAGAGTAAGGAAGATGTGCAAATTTGCTGGCACAACTTGGACTGAGCTAGCGTCGCTGGGAGAGGCCTTCGTCCTTTAGTCGACATAAAAATGTCATGACGATGATAACTCCCTTATTACGAGGGCGTATGAGAAAGTATTTGCCTGTGTTTTTTTAGCCAAATTACGTCTTTAAATGCGAAGTCAACATAACAATTACCAGCGGTGGACCTCTCTTGGAGCGTACCGGCTTTATCTGCCGATAACTCCGCGGCACGGCGTTGCTGTCAATTGTTGATGACGGCGGTTGTGCTTCACACGTCCACGGCATAGGAGCAGCGAAATGCGATTCGTTTTCTATGGTGCAAGGGTACGAACGTCCATCTCGGAATCCACAGGGAAATGCAGCCTGCGCATGGGGAAGGTGTGTGGCTTTGAGAAGTGTGAGGTGGTGGTGCTGTGAGTTCGCAAAAGGGCGTGAAGACATGTATGACACAGTTAGCCAGTTTTCACAGTCATCCAGGCGAATTCTACCATCAAATCTAGTGCTGCGATGGGACAATGAAATGCCATAAGCGGTGTGGGGGCTATTTGGGAAAATAGTGTAAGGTAGTCAAGATAATAGGTAAATTTGTAATTACCTGTATGCACGTCATTTTGGCTAATAAACAGTAGGGGCAAATACTTTGCGAGTCGATCTCGTATTTGCTTTTTCTGTACGCGTTTGGTTGTCCTGTTCATTCACACACAACATGCGCAAACTTCAACTGGCGTTTATCGTGCCAGCGATATATATATATATATATATTATAATACCGAGACCGATCGAGTTGTCCAGCGCTGTTTATTCCACAAAAGGCAACGCCCCCAGCTCACGCGCGAAGAAGTCGAAGAACAGGGAAGATGATGATGGCTATGTACAAATGAAAACGACGAAGTACGTTAATAGTGCTTACACTAACTTCCCCCCGTCATGGAAGCGGCCAGCCTGGCCGCAGATTAGAGATTATCTAAACGGGGAGTGAAGGGCTTCATCCGCGAGACGTGAACAATTTCGGCATTCCGGCGGCGCCGGTCAGTGACGGAGTGTACTGGGCGGACGAGATAGTTCAGTGCAGATGTTTGCTGCACAACGGTGTATGGGCCAATGTAGCGTGGAAGGAACTTCTCACAGAGGCCTGGAGTGCGGACTGGAGTCCAAAGCAGGACTTGGTCTCCAGGGTGAAAACGTAGGTCACGGCGTTTGTTGTCGCAGTAACGCTTGCGCTCAGCTTGGGTAGCTTCTGTGCTTTGCCGGGCGATTTGACGGCAATGTGCAACTCGGGCAGCAAAATCTTCTGGAAGCGACGCGTTAGGCGAAGAAGGTGCGAAAAATAGTTCTCTGTCGAATATGGTGGAAGGAGATCGTCCATACACAAGGAAGAAAGGGCTGTAGCCGGTAGTCCGTTGAATAGCAGTATTATATGCGAATGTCACAAAAGGAAGAATTTTATCCCAGTCAGTGTGGTCAGGACGGATGTACATGGAAATGATGTCAGACAGCGTACGGTGGAAGCGCTCAGTAAGGCCATTGGTTTGCGGATGATAAGTAGAAGTAGATTTGTGGACGGTATTAGTGGCTCGAAGAACATCCTCGAGAACTTGTGAAATGAACGCCTTGCCACGGTCACTGAGAAGAACGCGAGGAGCCCCATGGCGCAAGACGATGGTGCGCAAGAAAAAGTCGGCGACCTCAGAAGCGGTGCCGGAACGCAGAGGGGCAGTCTCGGCATATCTTGTTAAATGGTCGACCGAAGTGACAATCCAACGGTGACCGGAGGGTGTCAACGGCAAGGGACCATATGAATCAATGTCAACAAATTCAAAAGGTGTGTCCGGGCAAGGGAGAGGTTGTAGTAAACCGGCAGGAGGGGATGTCGAGCGTTTGCGGTGCTGACATGACGCACAAGAGGCAATGTATTTGGCCACCGTTGAGGATAGGCCAGGCCAGAAGCAGCGGGTCTTTATGCGGTCGTAAGTCTTGTGGAAGCCTAAGTGTCCAGCCGATACATCGTCGTGAAGAGCCTCTAATACCCGCAAACGAAGGCAGCGAGGTAGAACTGGGACCCACCGGTGACCTGTTGGGTGGTAAACGTAGCGGTGTAGCACGTCACCTTGAAGGCGGAATTGTCGAAGTTGGCGTCGCAAGCGGCTGTTGGGTGGTTTGGCGAACCCACTAAGGCGATCCATGAGAGCTCGACAGTAGGAGTCGGCCCACTGAAGTGAGACGAAATCAGAGCGTGATGAAAGCGCAACTTGGTCCAGGGGCGTTATCGAGAGTTGGTGAGAGGCAGGCGTAGCATCGGAACGACGTGGTGGGGAAGACGACGGCGCGTTACCTGGAGAGAGTGAGAGCGGGCAGCGAGACAATGCGTCTGTATCATGATGGCGTTTTCCAGACTTGTACGTTATAGTGAAGTCATATTCCTGCAAGCAGAGTATCCAGCGTCCTAAGCGTCCTGACATGTTTTTCATTGATGACAGCCAACACAGAGCATGGTGGCCGGTGACGATGGTAAAGTGGCGGCCGTAAAGGTATGGGCGAAATTTCTGAATCGACCAAACGATAGCCAGGCACTCTTGCTCTGTAATGGTGTAGTTCCGCTCAGCTGGAGAAAGTGTTCGGCTGGCATATGCTATGACTTGCTCTTTAGATGCTGTATTACGTTGCAGAAGTACTGCGCCAATACCTTGTGCGCTTGCGTCAGTATGGAGTATGGTGGAGGCACGATTACCGAAGTGGCGAAGCACTTGTCCGGAAGTAAGATGCCGCTGAAGAGCTTGAAAAGCCGACTCGCAGTCGCTAGTCCACGTGAAAGAGGCACCGGTAACCAGTAGCTTGTGTAGAGGAGCTGCTATTGCTGCGAAGTTGCGTATAAACCTACGAAAATATGACGCCAAGCCGAGGAAACTACGTAGATCTTTCTGTTGCTGGGGGCGAGGAAACTGAAGAACGGCACTAATCTTTTCGGGGTCAGGCTGGATGCCATCTTTTGAAACGACGTGACCCAATACTTTTATTGTTTTGCTTGCAAATTTGCATTTTTTGGTATTGATCTGGAGACCAGCATTCGCAAGGCACTTGAGAACTTCGTCTAATCGATGAAGATGTTGGCTGAAGTCAGACGAAAAGATGACAATGTCGTCCAGATAACAGAGGCATGTCTTCCATTTTAGACCACGAAGTAGGTTGTCTATCATGCGCTCAAATGTGGCAGGAGCATTACAAAGGCCAAAAGGCATCACGTTAAATTCATAAAGGTCATCCGGTGTAGCGAATGCGGTTTTTTCTTTGTCAGTCTCGTTCATCGGAATTTGCCAATATCCTGATCGAAGATCAAGGCTGGAGAAATACTCCGCCCCTTGTAGTGTGTACATATAGTGAGTAGTATATAAATATATATATATATATATATATATATATATATATATATATATATATATATATATATATATATATATATATATATATATCGCTGTCATAACAAAAGCCAGATGAAGTTTGCGCATGTTGTGTGTCTTTCTTCGTTCGACGTCCTGTCTTTGTGTGCGCAAAACTCTAATAAGAGCCATGTACAACCAACTCGCCCAAAACGTAACGCTTTGGGGCCTAAGTCCTGTCAACCAGTGTTTCACAAAATTATTTTCTTGTTATAGCTCAAATAAAAGTTCGCATGTTACGTTTGTGATGATTTTATAAAACGTACACTATTTTGTCAAATTATGCGGGCTGCGATTCCTTCGACCACCTTGCTGATTAAGATTGTTTGAGAGAGTTCACGAGTTACGTCGAAAGTTCCAACTGCCTTGTGTTTAAAAAGAAAAGTCGTATGCTCACCCTTCCAAATTCTGGAGTGCCAGAAGCATATCACAGTGTCTGTACCACATGCTCAAATGACACATAAGGTGAAGCAACCCAGTTAGTGTATACAATGTACCATTTCGATTATTACATTTTGTTAAATGGCCCTGATTGGACCCTCCGGCTTGGTGAAATAACATAGTCCGCGAGTAGCATAGGCTACTGTGAACATCTCAGACAAGTTTTACTGTCGTAGCGCAAGCCGATCGCAAAGTCACCTTTCTCTCAAACGCTCTGTTTTCAACGGAGAGCCCTGTACTCACTCTCTTCTGGACGCTTTCTTTCGTCATTGGACGCTCTATTGCGTCTTTCCCTCAGACGGCTGCTATTGGCCGATAACTGGCATCAAGCTGCGGTCGGCTACATGGCATAGATACCGCGGCCGCCGCGGGGTGCCGCCACGAGTCCACTGGCAGAGGGCACTGCGGCTCGCTGAGGGCAACCGCGTTTGGCTTATGTTTACACCAAAGGCGGAAGTCGTGGTGTCTACGTTAACCCCAAAATTTAAATGTGATCTGAGCACCACGGTGACATTTAGAAGGCGGAGCGTTGTGGGCACGCCCCACAGTGCTGTAGTCTTCGCTGTGCAAGGCATTGAAGAAGGAACGGGAGCACAGCGGATGCCGGCATTTGATTGCCGAAAACTCCGATTCTGCCGAACGCATTGAAGTACTTTCGGCGGCAAAGGATTTCTTAAATGGCCTACATTGCATTTTCACTTCACATCCATTTCTCCACTTCAATAAAAAGTGGTTCAGGACCCTTTCAAGCGAAGCTCTTACGCGAGATTTGCGGATTTAATACGCGTATTTGTTGCTGTATTTGTGAATTATTACCAATCTTCATACACTTTATATTGTTTAGTTTACTAATTCTTACTTGGCATAACATATTATTTACTCCCTTTTAGTAGTGAGTCGCACGGAGGCTTGTAAGTCGTTTCGAATATTTAAATAAAAGCTAATGCAAGCACTTGAGAACCTGCGCCTAGTGTCAGGTCAGACGTGCCTTTTGCAAATATTGTGCGCTTGCATTATCGTCAGCAAATTTCAGTGGAAACTTTTTATGGTTTTCGTGATTTCGCACGCAACGAACAGGTCTTGGCGGGTTATCTATTGCCAAAAATGGTGCCTAGCACAATATCATCCTAGCATCTTGGCGGGTTTCAGCTAATGCGCTTTTGTTCGAGAGCCGTTTGCTAGAACCAAAGCACCAATGTTTCTACATTTGTTCTCTTAATTACCTTGCTGGTACTGCTGTTCAGAAATTAAACTGTGGTAATGTTACATCTACAAACTCTAGCTTAGCGTATGCTACGTGAGGCTTTCTATACACAGCAACAGGATAACGCATGTTCTTTTAGCGCTTTTAGCACCAACCAGTGTGGTTGGTGCTCTGGAATTTAAGACTTTCCGCATAAGCGCCGATATATTCTTTATTATAATCACAGATACGACGCGCGTCAAGATCAGCAGGACGCACCGCCATTCGTATAGCGGTGGTGCGTATATGTCACGTGTCAAAATCGTATGTCCCTCTTCTTTCCTTTCCCCCTTTGAAGTGACTATAAATGTTTCTACAAAAGTACAAGCTGGAACCCAGCCGCGTTTGTTCAGCTACAATGGCAACCACATAGAATTGTCCAGTCTTCGGGCTCGTCGCTTCAGACGTTCGAGGGACGCTAGGTGGCGGCGTGACGTGCGGCCGTGTCTGCATCAGCTCCGCCAACCGAAGTTGACCTACTTTTCCAATGTATTTTTTCCTCACAATTTCTGCTGGAACGACTCTGGGAAGTTACAAGGAGCAATTGGATGCCGCATCTATCACGGTACGCCCGCTGAAACCTTCTTTGTGGGTCCTTTCTCCGACACCAAGGGTTAAGCCTATTTTGGCTTAGCACGACATCGCCTCCCGCGGGAAGGCGGGAAGGCGCGGCCGCTCGCTTAGCCGACCCCCAAGAACGTTCTAGAACATTCCGCCAGGCCTTACGAGGTAATGGTAGAGGGCGAGCAAATCTCGAAAGAAGACGCCGAGTCCAACGGCTGGATTACCGCTCACAGAAAGCGGAACGCGAACAAAACCTGCGTCGAGAACGAGACGCGCAAGGCAAAGCAAAAAGGTACCCGCGTTGGCGCCAAGCAAGCCAGCCAGCTAAGAAAGGTTGCCGCAGCGTCCAGGCTACCGCGCCTGCCTAAATCCCACTTTCGAGTTGTCGTCCGCCCGGGGGGAGGGCTGGACGTGCGAAAATGCAGTCAGATCAAAGTCACGAACGCCATTTTAATGGCGGCCAAGCTGCCCCCGGTGGCAGCCGAGGAGGATATCGTGTGTGCGAATGCAATGCAGAATATCTTTGTTATAAGCACACCCTCCGAATTGAACGCCTATGCATACTCCCAAGTCCTGGAGATTATCTTGGCGGATAAACGGCACCCTATCGCGGCTTACATTACGCCTCCGGGTAATACCTGTAGAGGCGTGGTCAGAGGCGTCGATGCCGATCTGCCTGAAGCTGCACTGCAAAGCCTTTTCGTCACACCCAGAAACCCGATGGTGCTCGGAGTCAGGCGAAGAAAAGAGTCGACTACCGTGATCATACTGTTCAACGGCTTGAAAGTGCCCAACTATGCCTGCTGCGTCCCCAACATGGTACGCTGCACGCTGTACAAGAGACAAATAGACACTTGCCGCAACTGCGGACGAGTCGGTCACAGGCACGACGTCTGCCCCAGACCGACCGAAAAAGTGTGTGAAAAGTGCGGAACTTTGCAAACCACAAATGGACACGAATGCGTGCAACCCAAGTGCGCGCTCTGCGGAGACGCTCACCTCACCGGCGACCGAACCTGCAAAAACAGAGGGGGTATTCTATAAGAGTCCACCTAGTGGACTGTCCATTTCAATCGCCGCTGATTGGCTGAGGCCACTCGTCTCCTCCTCTCTCGCACAGCTCCATCCAATCAGTACATCAGCACCGGCCGAAGTGGGCAGTCCACTAGGTGGACTCTTACAGAATACTCCTCCAGGTATCAAGTTCCTTATGTCGTGAGGAGACGAAGCAGAAGAGGAAGGAAACGCGGCAACAAGAAGAAGAACGCGAAGAGGAAGGAAACGCGGCAACAAGAAGAAGAACGCAACGATCAACGCTGGGGGTCGAGGAACCTCAGCTCCAGCCACAACACCAACTACTAACGCTCCCGGGAACGCCACCGCGGAACGCTCTAGATCGAGATCCAGGAGCAGATCCCCGGTCCGGATCAACTCACAACCCACCTGGGCGGACAAAGCAGCCCAAACAGGTGAGACCCGTGCCCCCGCACAACAAGGGCAACTCCAAGAGCAAATGCTAGGCAAAATTCAATCACTCGAGCGCGAAAACACGTCTCTTAGAAAGGAACTATCTGAAATTAAGTCATTATTGCAGGAAATGCAGCAGAGAGAACGCGCGATCGGCGGCCAAGCTGCCGCAGCAGCAGGCTCTCGCAACAGATGCGCTAAACGGAGGGCGAGCCCCGAGCCCATGGACGAGGAGACGCTTAACGTCTCGGGCATCAAGCAATTGCTTGACCAGCTAAGATCGGACATAGTTGCCGAAATTAGCCCGATCAAGCTCCAACTGAACGAGCACACAGCGAGGCTCCAAATTTTAGAATCCGACAGACAGCTTGAGCTGGTCGGTACGCCCCCACTACGTAAGTAAAATGGCTAACTCAAGCAATCTAGTTTTCTGGCAATGGAATTGCGCCAGCTTCCGCAAAAGCAAGGCAGTCTTGCAACAACTACTTAGCTCTGCTAACGAAAGGCCGTCAGTAATCCTCCTCCAGGAAACACTCACCGATGTGATCGCTCTTCGCGACTACCATGCAGAAGCGCACTTTTCGAAGGGCAAAAGAGGAATAGCGACACTCGTCTCAAAGAGTCTTGCCTATTTACGTCACGACGTTAGGCCGAACTTAAAAGTCGAACACATAATGATCGAACTCATCTAAAACGCTAAACTCAACCAATCCGTTTTCCTTCTGAACGTGTACAGCTCGCCAGCCGACAGAAGGGAGACGTTTAGAGCTCTCTTCCAGAAGGCATGTCAAATTGCAGGCGATCATCCGCTAATCATAGCAGGGGACTTTAACGCACAACACCAATATTGCGTTTACATCAAAGATACGGCCAAGGGCAAGGCCCTCGCGGCACAGATAGCAGCCTGGGGTCTCACCTTGGTCACCGATCGGAAATACCCCACCAGAATTGGCAACTCGGTCAGCAGGGATACCACGCCAGACCTGGATATGGTTAGAAATGCGGAGGAACCGGTATGGACCAATTTGCAAGAGAACCTCAGCAGTGATCACTACATCAGCAGCCTCGCAATAAGAGTCTCATCACCGTCTCTCAGAAAATTCAGAGTAACGGATTGGGACCTGTTCACAGCTATCAGAAAGAAGGACGAGACTAAATACAGCTCGTTAGAGGAATTATTCGCCCGCCTCAGAGAAGACGTTGCTGCTTCTACAAAGGAAATAGAGACGGACAAAGAGGTAGAGCGCATGGACAGTAGATCAGCACACCTGCTAGAAGCCAAAAACGCGCTACAGGCAAATTGGAAAACACAAAAGTTAAATAGGCGCCTACGCAAAAAGATTGCAGAACTTAATAAGCAAATAGATGAAGATAGCCAAACCCTCGCTCGGCAACAATGGGACGAAGTATGCGATGCCGTCGATGGGCAAATGAGGAGCGGAGCAAAATGGAACATCCTCAAGCATCTGCTTGGGGACAAACAATCCAAAGCCAATCAGAGGCTCACTATTGATAGACTCATACACAACTTAAAACACTCTGGCATGACCGAGAAACAAATTACAGACGAGCTGGCCTCGAGATACCTTTGTATCGAACCCGGCTCATACAATTACTACCCCTCTGCGACGCACGAGAACGAAACGGACCCTCTGGGCTCCCCCTTCTGGTGGATCCACACGACGGACGAAATCCGTCTTTTTCGCGACGGACTGCGCATCACGTGACTACGCGTCACGGATTTGTGCCGTCCGCGCGTCGTCCGCGACCCCCACGGACGGAAAATGCCGAGCTATCTTTCGCATCGGGATTTTGGGGGTCGAATGCTGCGGATTTTGCCTAGCATGCTCTACAGTCTGGCAACAAGCGCGGCTTTGGGATCTTTCTGAAACAGCTTCATCGCTGCTTGGACCATTCGTGTCCAATTCGGACAAAACAACAGCCATTGCGGCTAACCATCGTTTCCTTTCGATCTCCATTTTCATTCAGAGTGAAAACACCTATGACAAAGTCTTTGTTACAACGATGGCGCCATCTAGAGTGAGTAGAAACAAGCAATTATATTAACTTACGGCCACTGAGATCCGCCCGGGCCGCCGCAACATCTTCGAGGCCATGTTCAGCCAATACAGCCACTCTAAGCCTACACGCCGAGAATCTGAGCATCGCTTTCGGAAACAGCGCCCACTCATCACGAATACATTGCTGTCGAAGCTTCTGGACACAAATTTAAACCAAATACAATCCTCAGTTTGAAAGTTACGGGCCACACAGTGGACGACGACGACTTGACAGGTTCGAGGCGGACGGCAGTCGCTTCGGGCGTAGCCGCCATCTTTATTTTTCCGGCGCGGTCGTCTACTCAGTCCGTCCGTCGTCTGGATGCGCTTCGCAGCCGGACGGGCGGCGGAATAAGCGTCCGCGGCACAGATTTGCGCGGAGCCGTCCGTCGTGTGGATACACCATTCACGTACGCGGAGGTGAGAGATGTATTATACGAACTCAATTGCAGATCAGCACCGGGTCCCGATGGTATCACAAATAAACTCTTAAAGAATTTGGATGATGGGGCCATCGAGCTCCTCAGGAATAATATCAACGAGGTTTGGGAGACAGGCGATGTACCACTGGAGTGGCGTAACGCGACCGTCATCCTCATCCCGAAGCCAGGGAAACCCTTAGAACTTGGCTCGCTCCGGCCGATTTCACTCACTTCCTGTGTGGGGAAGGTCGCCGAGCACGTCATTCTCAATAGGGTCACTAAATTCACAGAGGAAAGGAATGTCTTTCCGTTTAATCAAATTGGATTCAGATCATCCATGTCCACACAGGACGTAATGCTGCTTCTAAAACACAAGATTATTGACAAGGCCTCCAGAGACACCAGAGCCGTTCTGGCTTTGGACCTAGAAAAGGCCTTCGACAAGGTAACACACTCTCACATACTCGAATCGATTAAAGAAGCGGGTCTGGGAGAAAAATTCTGCAAGTACATCAGCTCTTTCCTAAAGGATAGAAAAGCCACTATTCGCCTAGGAGCTCTGGGATCGAGAACATTCGATCTCGGACCCAGAGGCACCCCGCAAGGGGCAGTCCTGTCCCCGCTTTTATTCAACTTATCCATGAGAGCTCGTTCCCAAAAGCTGGCCGAGATTGAGGGTGTCGGTCACGCCTTCTCCGCCGACGACATCACAGTCTGGTGCGAGGGAGGTAGCGACGGGTACATTGAAGAGAAATTACAAACAGCGATCACAGTCATTCAGGATTTTCTCGCAAAGGCAGGGCTCTGCCTGTCGGATAACAAATCGGAACTGCTACTATACCGACCCGCAATCTGTGCAAAGAAAGGAACACCTCCCGATATCTCCATCACCACCGAGACCGGATCCGTCATCCCGGTAGTACACAGAATCAGAATCTTGGGCATGTTCCTGGAGGAGGACGGCAGTAATGACTACACCTTAGAGCGCATCGCAACCAAAGCCGATTCCATGACAAAGTTTTCACGAGGGTGGCCAACAAAAAAGGAGGGCTATCGGAGGATAATCTTAGGCGACTCTTCCATGCCTTCCTAATCAGTCACATTAGCTACATAGCCCTGGCCCACAAGTGGAGCAGAAGGGACGTGGCTAGAGTAGAAACAATCATTCGCAAGAGCATAAAAAAGGCACTGGGTCTCCCACAGAGCACCAGTACCGAAAGGCTGTTGGAGTTAGGTGTCTACAACACCTTTGAAGAGATAGTCGAGGCGCAACAGATGGCGCAAGTTGCAAGGCTGGCTTCCACGGAAGCCGGCAGACAGCTACTAGCGCATATCGGTCAAGGTTCGAGCATCACCAAACAGAGGCAGTGCGCGCTCCCCGTCAAAGTCAGAGAAATGTATTCAGTATCCCAAATACATACAAATACGCACCCTGAGCCCAATTACGGCAGACGTAAAGCGAGGGCCAGGGCCCTTCTTAGCCTGGCGGCTAAGATTGAGGACAACGTCGCCTTCGTCGACGCTGCGCAATACGCTGCTTCCAATCATTTTGTTTCGGTGGTTACCTCGCTGCGGGGTGAGCTGCTGACGTCGCTTACGCATCAAAATGTGAACGCCGACAAAGCCGAACAGGTTGCTGTAGCCATCGCCATGGCCACCACGAACCGTACCACTATCTTCACAGACTCGCGAGCTGCCGTTAGAGCATTCATGAAATGCTCGGTATGCAAGGAAGCCGCTCGCGTTCTCTCTGCAGCATCTTGGACAGGCAAAAAGCACTTAATATGGCTCCCCGGTCACATGGGCAGCGATGCCCATGAAGCCGTCTCCAACGCCAACGAACTTGCTCATTCCCAGGCGCGAGATCTCACCCGACGCGCCGAGAGCGGGCGATCGGAGGCCGGGGGATGGCAATGGTACAGGGACCCTCTCCTTACTTTTAACGAGGTCTGCAAGCACTATCAACTAGGGCGTCGGAAGTTTCCACTTCCACACCCACACCTAAACAGACCACAGGCAATCACCCTGCGAATGCCGCAGACGAAGACGTATCCATCTCCATTTATTTGCTCAAAGTTCCTAGGCGGCATCAACCCGGGCTGTCCGCGCTATGGACATCCCAGATGTAATCTTAAGCACATGCTCTGGCAGTGCCTCGACTTGCGCGGGGGCTCAGGGTCTCCCTCTTCGGAGGAAGACTGGCTCCGGCTCGTCACCAGCGCCGCCAAGGAAGAGCAACTTAGGGCTGTCCACAGAACCCGCGATATCGCCGAGAGTCTCAACCTCCCGGCTTCGTCGTGGGTGCGGCCCGCAGACGCTGCCCCCTAACGGGGACGCTCATCGTCTTCTCAGGACCAAAATAAAAGTTCTTTGTCTGTCTGTCTGTCTGTCAGACGTTCTAATGCTGGAATATCATCATCATCATCATCGTGGTCGTCATCAGCATCATCATCATCATCAGCCTGGTTACACCCACTGCAGGGCAAAGGCCTCTCCCATACTTTGCAACTACCCCGGTCATGTACTAATCGTGGCCATGTCGTCCCTGCAAACTTCTTAATCTCATCCGCCCACCTAACCTTCTGCCGCTCCCTGCTACGCTTCCCATCCTTTGGAATCCAGTACGTAACCCTTAATGACCATCGCTTGTCTTCCCTCCTCATTACATGTCCTGCCCATGACCATTTCTTTTTCTTGATTTCAACTAAGGTGTCATTAACTCGCGTTTGTTCCCGCACCTAATCTGCTCTTTTATTATCCCTTAACGTTACACCTATCATTATTCTTTTCATAGCTCGTTGCGTCCTCCTCAATTTAAGTAGAAACCATTTCGTAAGCCTCCAGGTTTCTGCACCGTACGTGAGTACGTGTAAGACACACCTGCTATACACTTTCCTTTTGAGGGATAATGGTAACCTGCTGTTCATGATCTGAGAATGCCTGCCAAGCGCACCCCAGCCCATTCTTATTCTTCTGATTATTTCAGTCTCATGATCCGGATTCGCGGTCACTACCTGCCCTAAGTAGTAGTATTCCCTTGCCACTTCCAGTTCCTCGCTACCTATCGTAAACTGCTGTTATCTTCCGATCGAGACTGTTAAACGTAATTTTAGTTTTCTGCAGATTAATTTTTAGACCCACCCTTCTACTTTGCCTGTAGACGTCAGTGAGCATGCATTGCAATTGGTCCCCCGAGTTACTAAGCAAGGCAATATCATCAGCGAATCGCAAGTTACAAAGGTATTCTCCATTGGTCATGCTGGAATATAGTACCGCCTTATCATTAAACTTTTTTTTATTATTAATATGTTCTACACATAAGCATGCACTAGGTTTCTGTGCGCGTGCATAAATATTGCAGTTCACTTCATTCAAGCACATCATTTGAAAATGTTCAATTTGCAATGCCGGAAAGGTACTTCAAGCCTGAACGAAATTTATGTACTACGCATATTTCTCAGACTCGAATTTCATATTTGTAGCTACAGCAGACACAAGCGGCACACTTTCCCCCTGTAATATTTGTTGAAAGATCAATGCCGTGGAGGGAACAATAGGGGCATGTTACTCAACTCGGCACGTCACCAGCAAGGCAATTAGACGGGACAGTGCATGCATGCATGGCCGCACAAAAAGGCTGATGGTGAGGGCTTTGTGCACGCAGCCATGATTCCTCGCGTGGTAAATTAGAAACAGAATAAAATTGTCCGTGAAATCTCAGTGAATCAGCAGTGCCAACTTTCGTATGTAGAACACAATGAATACGACATAAGCACAATGACATCAACACAATGGATGCGACATAAACATGTTGTGGAGTGCTCACTTATATGCATTCTACATTTGACAACACGTCCGTATAGGGTCTCCCAAGTCATTGCCAGTGCAATTGCTCATCGCTCTCAAAAGCTAAGCCTCACATTGTCAATGTCTGGAACACCAAAGAATGACGAAGGGCGGAGTGAACTGATTGAGGCGACTGCGGTGACGGATAATGCGAAAATAACTGAATCAATGTAAAATCGTCATCATCATCATCATCATCAGCAGCAGCAGCAGCAGCAGCAGCAGCAGCAGCAGCAGCAGCCTGGCCACTGCAGGGCCAAGGCCTCTGCCATACATCTCCAGCTACCCCGGTCATGTACTAATTGTGACCACGTTGTCAATGCAAAATAGCGGTCACTAAATACTGCCCACTATAGAATGTGTACGGTGAACGCTAACATAATTCTCTGGGAATAAAATCTTGAACGCTATTCCTATTGTGTTACAAGTTTCACCTGATTTTTCTAACGCACTAGCGGTACACTATGGTATGGTATGGTATGATGAACTTTATTTAATGTCCTGAAGATCAACTCTTAGGTACACTATGTATATAGAACAATTAAGTCATTGACGTAATCAAAAAATAAAGAAACGTGACTAAGTTGCATTTTTGCATGTATATTTTTTATTCCTTCACAAAATTCATCTCCATTGTCTATTTGATATAACACTTCATTTCATTGTACTTCGTTGATCTTATATTTAATTTTATATTTGAGTACTATTGTACAGTTTATCGTTGACGAACTGTTGGTCAATTAGTTGATTATCGCATATTTGATTTTATTCAGTGTTGTTTAGGCTGTCCACATGGACCATTCCAGAAATGGGCGTGGACCTTTCCAGAATCACGCTGCTGCTGCAGCTGACGTTGTGCTCGCATATCTGGAAAGGTGCATTGCGAACGTAAAACTTTGTTTTGAACACAAGCTAGCCTAGGGCTAAGGGTGGACCAAGTGCTTGCAAGCTTGATATAAACAAATAAATGAGGAAATAAATGAAACTAAATCAATCGATCAATCAATAATTCGATCATTCAGTCAATTAAATGTATCGTATTTATCAGTGTTCCGTATTCCAGCTTGTTTTCTGTTAGCTCAACGGCGTTGCTATGATCGTTGGTCGCGATCCATTTTAAGTGTCCACACTACTCTAATAAACTGAATTGCGTTACACTTGTGTTCCAGTTGAGCTCCAGTACTCGAATGCACCAGAATGTGGTGAGTGGAAGAACGCTTACAGTGCTCATGTATCGAATGTGGATTTATTGAACATTGTTTCAACATTACTGAAGGGCTACTTACAATGTGTGTGCTTCTATTGCTGATCATGCGGGGTTAAAAATAGGGATGTCATTGTTAATATCGATTGTATCGGAAGTTATTGCCTATGACTGTTGGTTTGCTTGTTATTGTAGTAATTTTTTCAGTGTAGGTGTTCGAACAAGACGGCAGTATACAAGAAAATGCAGACAAAGAAACTTACTGACGATTACGATACTCCCTATGTGAAATTTGAAAGCAGCCCTATAAGTGTTTTCATTTCGCCACATATTGGCTGGCCTGGACAATGTGTCTAGTGCGGCACGCTGCAAATAGAAGTGTGGCGTGACTGCCTGGCTAATCTTGAGATCACCAGAGCCAGCGCGTGAGTGACACGTCGGCACGATTCACAGCAGCCGCGCCGACGGACCTACCATACGATCTCTCAGGCTACCCAGTACCCATCCTCGCCGCACTACGCTTTTCTTCTCAAACTTTCGCCATGCCCTCCTCCGCTTTCTGCCTCCTGCTTGCAGTGCGCCCTCTCCACTTTCCTCACGAAGTCTTGCATCCCGCGCTGCGCTCGGCGTTCGCTTTCATTTTTCGCTGTGCTCGTTCGCTCAGTTACGCTGTCGACAAAGCCGACGCCGAAGCTCGCCGCAGGAACGGGTGCTTAAGAGCTGCGCTGCAAGTGTCCTCTTTGCAGACGTCTTAAAAAGTGGGGAAAGAAGCGAAGCCTCAGCTCGTAGCCAGCGTTCCAAAAACGGAAACTTCATCATTGCAACTTCTGCTTGGCAGGTCTATTGGCAACATTACTCGTCTTCGTCGGGGCAACGAAAACTTTCCTTGGCGGGTTAGCAAAAAGAGGACCAAACATCGTTTCATTCAAAGCAGCTTTCATTGCAGGAGTATTGAGAGCAGGTATCGTCCTCTTCAAGGCAGCAGGTTCTTTATTTCGGAGGGTTACCTACAAGAAAACGGATTGTCAGGGCAGCGAGTAGTTTCCTTGGCGTGGCTATCAAAAAAGGTACTCGTTTCGCCAAGCCAACTAGTACTTTCCTCGGCAGGACTATCAGCAAATGGACTCGTCTTTGTCGGGCTAAACCTATACGTTCATTGGCACGGTTACTGACAATAAAACTCGTGTTGCTGAAATCAGTAGCTGTATTTTTCCAGGGTTCTTATTACTGTATCCTTTGCAGGGTTATTGACAAGATAATATCTCTTGTTTATAGCAGGAAACACTTGCCAAGGTTAGCGACGATTGCACTCGTCTTCAATAGTGCAGCAGCTACTTTTCTTGGCAGGCTTACTGACATGAAAGTTAGCCTTCGTCAAGGTAACAGCTGCTTTCCGCAACAGGGTTACCGACAAGACGACTCGTCTTGGTCAGGGCAGCTACTACTTTTCTTTGCAGCGTTTTCGAAAACAAGACTTCTTTTCATCTGAACCGTAGCTACCCTCATTGGCTGGTTTATCCACAAGATCACTCGTCTTCAGGGTAGTACGGCATTTCCTTGACTGACTGACAAAAATATAGTACTCGTGAGGGTAACAGCTGCTTTGGTAGATATGAGTGAAAATCAGTTGTAACTAATATCGAAACGTTGACACCCTGGTGAGTCTTCGCTGTTTTATTACAGTGAATCAACTCTACGGCACATTTTCTTTGACCCCATTGTCTTGGTCGGTCCTTATTTAAGGCATGTTTGCACAATGTTCCAGTTATTGTGCAAAAAAAGATCGTCAAATTCGGCCAGGTGGGGTATTTGCATTTAGAAAGTCCGGTAAGTATTGCATATCAGTGAACAAATAACTGCTGCCACGCTGCTGTAGCCAGGCAACAGAAAGAAATCATGTAGCGAAGCTGCTTTTGAGGAGGCCAAGCAGAGGTAATGATTTCTCAGTGGCTATATTGCATGGGAGTGCGGAAGGTGGGACGGGGAACTGTAGTGGCAGAGGATTTACCTAGACGCTAGAAGGTCAAACAAAGGTGCAAGAGTATGTTATGATTTTCTCTGCAACCTTTATACATTAAATAAGTTCGCAAGAACACTGACCAATTTCGCGTTCCAGCTGTTAAGTCTTACAATCGAGTTTTACAGCGAAGCTGTTTATGGCTAACCTCCCGTAAATTTTCATGTGTGCGAGCAAAAACTCCGATCTCAAAATTGAAATGAAATCGCTTCATACTGCGCAAAAAACCTTATATCTCTCAGCACTTGCATATGCATATTGAGTAAATTAGTTATCAATAAGCACCATTTTCATGATCACTGGACTCTCAACTAGACAAAAACGAATGTTTCTCAAACATTTACAGCTATGCGCCCCGCGTCAACCATGCCTACGCTCTCACCGCCCTGTCGTTGCTGTCGTTTAATATAATGCGTAGCTCGTTTCCTTCCGGTTTCACGGGGCGGCACCACCGTCAAGTGTGGCGTGCTTACGTTGCGCCGGTGGCCGGTCTCACCGCGCATGTATACAAATAAAACCATACGGAGAAGCGGCCGTTTTACATTCTCAATTTCGCTTCTCTCGTCGTCATGGTGAGGCCCCGTATAGCGCCCACTCCCGAGGAGCGCAACGAACAGCGTGCAAGAAACACCAAGCGCAAGCGGCGAGTCAGGAAAGACGCTCAACGTCGCGAGGCGGAGAACGCATCACAAAGGCGTAGGTACCACGCGGTTACATTTCACAACTTCAATAGGGTGTACGCTAAGTTCAAAGGGCATTTTCTGGACAGACAATTCGGGTGTGCAACGTGTACAGTGGTGTACGGGTGTGCAGTGTACACAGCCATCAAGAAAATGCGTGCGTGCGTTCGTGTGCCGCCGATCTTGAATAAGTGTGTGTGTGTGTGTGTGTGTGTGTGTGTGTGTGTGTGTGTGTGTGTGTGTGTGTGTGTGTGTGTGTGTGTGTGTGTGTGTGTGTGTGTGTGTGTGTGTGTGTGTGTGTGTGTGTGTGTGTGTGTGTGTGTGTGTGTGTGTTTGTGCGTGCGTGCGTGCGTGCGTGATTGCGTGCGTGCGTGCGTGATTGCGTGCGTGATTGCGTGCGCGATTGCGTGCGTGCGTGTGTATCGCCAGTCCAGACCCGCTGTTCAAATAAATGCGTGCGTTCGTGGGGCGCGATCAAGGCCGCCGATCAAAATAAGTGTGTGTGTGCGTGTTTGTGTGCGTGTGTGCGTGTGAATGCATGCGATCGCGTGTGTGTCTTCGGGATGGTCACCGTCACCACTCAAATAAAATAAAATTCGCTTATACCTCCCATCTAACTTTTGTGTCACATCTATATCGTGTGCTAAACAGCTTCGCTTAATACACCTTCACAGCAGTGGATGGCGCATGCTTTTTGACAGTTCTTTTTCCTGCCTTTCTAAATAGTTGTTCATGTCGTATTTCCAGTCCTTCTTAGGTAAACCACGTCTCTCAGAACTAAAACCACAGCCATTATTAGCGTTCCACTGAATGACATGATTTTCCTTATATCTGTTGTTTGTATTTACATGCGTGTATGTACCTCTACATATATAGGCGTTGATATGTGTGTATACATGTGTGAATATACTTGAATATGTAAACTATGTATGCAATATGTATACGTTACTTGACCCAGTGTAAATTCGAATCTTGTACCCACCACTTATGTAATACCCCGAAAATCGGGGGTCCTTCAAAAAATACATTGAACTGATCTTAATTGAACTAATACGAGGTTTTCGTTATGAAATTACAGTAAAGTGGAATAACGTTTCGATGCTGATGTTTATCTCATTTCTATTCATAATGGTGAAAACTCACAAGGATCGTTGTACATTTGAAGGATGTCCACACAGTAAATATCACATGTGCATTAAGACATAGTTGGTATGGAAGAGGGCATTGCAAATTATTATTTTTTTTTTTTTTTGCCGGCACTTTTTTCGTTCGCAGCCTCGACAACAGAAGGTAACATCGATGTCGAGTATTGCTACCGAAAAGATAAAGCCAACGCTACGGAGGCCAGCAAGCGGTGCGCAGAGAAATCATCGGCGCTGCTGGACACGGAACTGCACAAAACACAACGCACGGTCGCGCTAAACCCTAGGTTCGACAGGGAGTTCTGGGTAGACCTGACAAAGGAAGACGTGAGGTACGCGTCAATTCTTCGCTTCAGCGTTACGCCTATGTTCTGTGTATAGCAATGACGTACTCTCAATAATATTTATTTGGGTACACTTATCGCGATGCATGCCAGACAACACGCGCAAAGCTGTTAGAAAGCTAAGACGAAAGGGAAAAACTGACGTCCATCCTTCTTGTTGCCCGAAGCTACAGAGGAAAGACGTAGGGGTTTCTCGTCTTGGTCGGGATTCGTACCCGGGATGAAGGCCTTTCCGGGGTGGTGACTCTACCATCTGAGCTAACCAGCAGGCTAGGAGATCGCAGAGAGAAGGCGAATTAATCGGCAACTCGAAAGACTGGTATACTGAATATGGCAAAGAAAGTTCTGCGGAAGCGCACAAGGTGGAGGAAAGTTAATGAATAGGAAAAATTGACATCCACCCGTCTTGTAGCATGAAGCTACAAAAGATACCCATACGGGTTTCCCAGAAAGGAAGCGTCACATTTGGAGCAAGATTCATCCTGGGCTGCTATGCAAAGAAGGCCTGAGTTTGGCAAAATTCGGGACGTACGCCAACTGTGGCGACGCCTACAGATGATTGACTTAATGGTACCAAGACATAAAGAAAGCGGTGGAACCTATCTCACGACGACTCTCGATGGTAATGCGTTAGCGTTGTATCAATGTAGGGACACAACATATTCGCACCGTAGAATTGAGTCATGTATGAGGCGTGCACTACAGCGGGACTTTTACTTCGATCTTCCCTGAGGACACTAGGCGCCACCAGGCGCAGCTGCCGGGAAGCCTGCACGTGGCCTCCAAAATGCATGGCGCGCCGGTGGATGGTGAACGCTGAGAAATGCGTTTTGCGGACACTGGCCTCCTCTGTCGCGCGTCTTTCTGGACAAGCTGCGCCATCTAGTGGCACTGCCGAGCACTCCATGCGTGGCCTCCAACACCAGAGGCGGGGCGCAGCGGTGCCTGCGAACGCTCAACATTAGAGACTTTTAGCTCAGCGGGTTTACGTTTCGCTCCGCTCGCGGTCTCCACCGTTGCGCCAGCGGAGCGGCTCGCGAAAAATGAATTTTAGCCCGGCGGATCACTCACCCGCTCGAGCGGGGCGCTCTACTTCCCCACCTAGTGGTCCGAATAGAAGTTACTGAGAAATGAATTTGAATTACGCTTGCTTTTGTAATGCAAGAAATGTTGAATAAAGATATATTACATGTTCTCAGTACATTATTTGTTAATAATATACTGAGTACTAATTTACGCGTCAGCGCCGCAGTCGCCGTCGTCGCTGCAGAACTGCCGGCGGTCATGTTCGCGGCTGCCATCTTGCATTACCCATACACGCCCGCGCGCGCTTACGCACGCTCGCGCGCTGCGTATACCCTCCGCTGGGGAGTGCTTTCCAGCGGGCGTAAACGCTGCTCCGTAAAACCGCTGCCCGTCTCAGCGTTGTGCGCATGCGCAGTCGTGTCTCCGCTCGCCCGCTCCGCTCCGCTGGCCGTAAAGCCGCTGGGCTAAAACTCTCTATTGTGCCTTCACTCAGTCGCACGTACTCAGTGACCCTAGCTGGTGACTGGTTTATTCAAGAGCGGCCCATACAAAGGGCCACTCGTGCAACCCTAAAGCGTTGGCGTGAAAGGCGTTCATCGAAAGTAGCACATACCTAATGTTTTTGTGGCGCAGCCTGATGATGCGTTGGGTTGCTGTCGTTGATGAACACTTGTGACACGGATTACACTCAGCATCGCAGAAAGTCAAAAGATCTTTTGCGTCATTGTAGAGCGGCCCATTCCCAGTTACCCAAGTGTGCTTCAAATGCGTTCATTGATGACGGCACCCACTTTCTGGCACATACCTAGTGACCCGAATTGGCATCAAATAGGATCAAGAGACATCAAGAGGCATCAGAGCGGAGGAGGCGGGTATGGCGAAACGGTGGGGAGAAAAGCGTAGTGCGGCGACGATAGCTATGAGATGGCGCGAGCAGGAGTAGGGGGCGTCGTCTGAGAGGTCTGTCGGCTGCGGCAGCTGTGAATTGCGCCCATGCGTCACCCATGCGCTGGCTTTCACCATCTCCAGATTAGCGAGGCAGTCGCGCCACACTTTGCTCCGTTTGCAACCTGCACAAGATAGAGATTGTCAGTGCCAGCCAATGTATCGCGATATCAAAACACGTATAGAGCTGCACTCAAATTTCGCATTAAGGGGTATCGTAATCGTCGGTGAATTTTTCGCGCACGAAGGCCATAGGGGACGACCGAGGACTTTAGGAAGGCTGAATTAGTCCGCGATGCAGCATGTCTACCGCTTGCTCCGTGATAATTCGGCGCTCTGCCGCGGGAACGCGATAATGGTGTAGTCGCAAGGAGGCTTGCATCAAACCAGTCTCGATGTTATGAGACACATTTTTCGTGCTACTCAATGATGACAGATGAAAGGCAAAGGAAGAGAAAAATTTTGAACGGTAGCTACAAGTTGGGCGTGGGGAGTCGAAAAAAACATCAGCGTCGACGGCTAAGTCGAACACGGCTGGAAGCGAGGGCTAGAGACAGAATTAAGTGATGGCGTCAGCGTGACAACAGGTGGAGTCATCAGTAGAATCAATTTCTTCAATGCCCTCGATAGCTTGAACATGTCCTAATTGCTCTCCACTCAGAAAAACGACTGGGTGCGGCTAGTGGTTGGACACCAGAACCGATGCGACCCAACAGGTAACAGTGAGGACGGTAAACGCGAGAAAAATGCCTTTGAGCTGAGCGAACACATGCGATGGCGTAAATATTAAGGTGCCGCCTAGTTCTGCAGCACATGACGGATCAACAAGCGCCGATGTTTTCGGAGCTGCGTTTGTGTCGGCATCATCTAAGATTTGATTGTACTGAGACAAGCGCCGGCCGATGGTGAAAGCGTCACTTCGGCCCGAAGACGATCGATGACGGCCTAATGACTCGACAGAAAATCGCATCGGAGAATGAGTTCACGATACCAGGAGGGCAACACGAAAAAACTTGATGATGTAAAGAACGTCTTCGATGACGACACGGGCCGTGCACACGGCTGATGACTAGCAGGGGAAAGTGCCATGCCAGAAAGTGAGGGCTAACTTTTTTGACCATACGACAAGGCTTCAACAATAATATTTTGCTGAGAAAATTGAAGTCTTGTAGAGATCGAAGCACTTGCAGGCAGTTCTTGCCTACGGAACCGCATTAATAAGTTTACCTCCAGAGCAGGCGGCCCAGCACACATAGGCGAAAGCGCCCGTCGACGAGAAGGAATAAGAAGAATGCCTTGGCGGCGATCGGAGTCAACGGGTCAAAGCGCACAGCATGACCGGTGATTCCACAGGCGAAGCAGATGGGCCGGTTGTCTTGGGCCCTGTAACGTAAATCAATTACAATATGTTTTTATTCAACATCCTGGCGTCAAATTCACGAGGCCACCGAAGCAAGCAGTGGCCAGTGACCCGCAGCATTGCCTTAAGAACCCACGCAAACGCTCTCCTCGTTTATAGGCGGTAACTTTTGTCTGCTTTCAAAACGAATAACATTGCCTACATTGAGCGGTTTTTCGTTTGTTATCGGCTGCCAGGAGGCGAGGAAAACGTTCAAGTAACTGGATGAAGGTGGTGGTGTCGGTGCCCGCAATTGGTCCGCTTTCCCTTACTTAGCTTGCCGTGGCTGGTCGATATTCGCGGCGGCGTGCTACGGGAGTTTAAGAATGGCACTAAAACCGATCATTTACAAAGAAAAGTAGGCAGAGCGAGGTCGTAAACGTGCCGAAGTGCTCAAAAACATTACACGCCCTCGCAAAAAGTTTTATTATACGCGAATAAACCCAAGCTCTCCGGCAGGTGAGAGTAGCCAGTGCCTGAGCGATCGGTGGCAGCCGTCTTTTATTCCTTTCAGAACGGGTCAGCCTGCGGCTATTCAGAGAAAAATTCAGTTTTTTTCGGCATATTAATACATCTTTAACGCGTACACGTCGATTTGATGCGGTGAGTTCTCGCGGTTTTGTGACGTAGCGTGACAGGCAGGTGAAGTGGGTGCACCCCAAAAACTTTTGATTAATAGCATAAGGCTAATGGCGAAAAGGCATCGAATCAAAAATAACTATTTTTCTTGGCGAAAAGGCATCGAATCAAAAATAACTATTTTTCTTTTGTTCGGTCCAATCATGCATAAACATTGTGGACACGTCATATCAGATGGGGAGCTATACCAGTTTTTGTGACGCCGCGTGAAAGACAGATGAAACGGGGGTGGTTAAAAAAAGTTTTTGACCAGTTGCGATGGGCTGATTGCAGAATTGGAATAGAAATTTTGGAATAGTTTTACGTTATAGCGTCCCTAGTGTGCGCCATGTGTTCGCTGGAAAAATTGTGTCTGCCTCGGAACGGGAAATGGGGCTGGATGCATGGGCGATGAGAAGAAAAATGCCGAAGGAAGTTGTGGTATCATTTTAACGCCAGAGGTGAGAAAGACGGGGAGTGTTGTCGGCATAGGACACGGCGCAGTCACAGTAGGTGGTCCGTGAAATTTGGGAACAGCAGCAATAGCCTAGAAAATCTTGAAGTGGATGGTTTGCTCTAACGCAGGACTCAAAGTTGCGGCAGGCTTCTGGCTATGACGCAGCAGCGAGAGCTGGCGGACTTCCTCGTCTTCAATGAAATATTTTATTTGACGAGAGAGCGAGGATTGGTGGCACGGCCGGCAGCAACAGCAATGAGGGGGATAGAATAAGCTTCAGATATGTTTAGGCGGACGATGGTGCGTTGGAGGCGAAGTTCATCAAAGGCCTGGCAAAGGCTGACAAGCACGGTGACATTCGTTAGCTCCTTTGCCAGCAACATCTGAAATGCACCGTACGCGATTACTTCGAGAATGTGCTCTATCTTCTCGTCTTCTGTCATGGTGGCATTTACCCACTTGCAGAGGTCGAGCACATCCTCAATGTGTCTGGGAAATGCATCGCCCTGCTGCTGCTGCTGTCTCGCCCGCATCTGCTTCATTTCACTGTACATAATTCCCTGCAAATAACCGCATTTCTTCGTATAAGGTGCTGCTCTATAATAATGGTATTCATTGCACACTGATAGACACATGGTTGACGAGCCAATCACGCCAAAAATTATTCGCTTTTCCTTGATATGAACTGGATTTTAATTTGCATGTTTTTCATGTCCCCAAGTATATACAGAAGGCCCATTTTCGTGAACTTCCTGGCGGGAAAACGACTTTGATCAACGAAACAGTTGGCGTGGAGCTATTGATTTATGAGCAACTGGAGATGCTGCCTTTAGTTTGAGCCGGGGTATATGCGTCACGTGGTCAGATGTAGGCGGTTGACAAGAGGGTTCTTCATCGGACAACGTAGCAGTTCTGTTTGGCAGACGCGCGAAGTAATGCAAAATGCCATGGACCATTGCTTGCTTTTAGCATCCGCATTCCCTGATCAAGCTGTCAACGTTCGTCACGGTGGTAAAGACGAGCAGATCGCATACGCGCTCTGCGCTGACTTTGTGTACGTCAGTCTCCGACATTTGACCCGCTATTGAATAAAGGGCCAACACGTTTTGTACATAGGATAAGCAGGGCTCTGTTGACGCCTGGGCACGAACCTCCAGTTGCTTCTGGGTGGCAAGCTGTCAACAGGACGGGTTGGTGGAGTGGTGGAGCTGCTGCTTGAAGCCGTCGCTGATTATTCGGTCGTCCCCTTGGGTCTGAAACTAGACAGGAAGAGTTCCGCCGACGTGGAAGATGATATTCACCACCACGATGTTTGGGTACGAGCGGTTTTGTTTGCTGACACGCTCGTGCAAGATGAGGCCCTCCACTTGAACGTCATCTATACCTTGTAATGTTTGGAGACGGGCATCAAATAGGTGGTAGCTGGCCCATGCCGTCGTCCAACTTATCCACGCTGAGGACGTTGTTAAAGGGAAGGACTGCTTCTCATCGAGGACGAGGAATATGGGTTTATTACAGTATCTACATAAGGACGTTGCACTTCATCAGTCTAGCATGACTGCGAGAGAAAGCACACTCAGTAGCCGCACAACAGCTGCTTATAAACACTCTGTCCTCCCTAAATCCCTAGGTGAGGGAAAAACGGCAGTTCACAGCCAATTCGTACGTCCAATGGTATCGTAGTCGACCCGCCTTTTAGAGGGTGGATTACACACACTTCCACACAGGTTTTACTGACCACGCCGGGGTGAGTGGGTTCTTGGATACACGGGAGTTGGCCCGGGCAGACGCCTCGTTATCCCAGTGTTAACCCTGCAGACAATGGCCACCGCGTCCCTCCATGACTTCTAAGCCCCGTGAGACGGCCGCGGAAGATATCTTCCAGGTGCTCCACTGCTTCAAACAGCGGACACGGCGAATCCACGAACAATGCTCGGTCAGCTGACCGCGCTTAGTCATAGCGGCGCCGAGGGGGTGTTGACGCGGCACATCGTCGTCCCTACGAAACGAGTCACCGCGGCAGGTGGCGAAGGCTTCCATGGTCGCTTTGGGGAAGCTCGCCACGCTGGCAGCTGCAACTGACTCAGAAAAATTTGCGTGTCGGCACCTCTGCAAGCCATTCCTAACAGCCTGAACGGTAATGAGGAAGCGGGGATGTCAGAGGGCGGCAGACTGGGTGGTCGCAGAGATAGAAGGCGGTGACGTATCTTCTTACAGAGGCTTGGTGGTAGATTCGAGGTGGCGCACGCTGCGGAGCTGCGTTGTCAGTAGGCTCCCCGCGTCTCCACCAAATATGTTACGTGGAAGTATGGGGAATTTCCTGCGGTACATTTTCAGGTCTGGAAGTTGTAATCACTGGCCAAAATGAAATCCAACACACGTAGGGAAAAGCATGTCGCCGTCTTCTGTTCCTGTGGTGGTCACTCTCTTCTTCCAGTGTAACGTAGCAATATATATATATATATATATATAATAAATAGTAAAGCCGTGGCTCCCAAAGCGCTGTACAAGGTGGCATAACAAATTTGGGAGATGGCCTCAAAAAACTTCGGGTGCGACACTTAATGCGTTGCCATAGAACGCAAATTGCGGAGGCCCAGGACAACTTGGAAGTAAGTTATGTAGCCCTCGGTCAAATTATTAATGCCACTTGTGAGTGCGCAAAATGCTGTTCGAGACGTGCTCGTCACCGTTGCCGCTCTTACAGTGACGGGTTGTTGAATTGAAGGTATCCGTAAAAGGAAGACGCGTGGTTGTAGGAACGCATTATTAGCTTTTTGAGAATGGAGTTCGGTAAATGTATGAGCAGGTCTGGGGACTCCATTTCTCAATTTTTAAATCTCTTTTCGCAACGTATCGTAATTTATGATGTCATGGACATTTTCTTTCCACGCAACAGAGAACTCAGCGGCATGGTTGCATTCGACCTGGATGATATTGACTGGAATATGCCATGTGTCACGGTGTGGTTCAGTGCTTTTGTACCGTGGTTTTACAAGCGCAACTGTAGCCAGTTATATCGAGTGATATGCGAGAACAGCACATATGCTCAGAGTAAGTTGAAACAACGGACAAATACGGAGCCTGATTGGGTTTTGTAGGATTGTATATATAACATGGCGTCTGTATACTGTCTTCAGGTGAAGAAAAGATTCACTACATTCAAGTTCAAGCTCACTGTGGTGAGTACAAATACTCGCTCTGCTCTTCGCGAAAAAAAAAAATCTTTTTGAAATTACGCATGCTAAGGACCCCATTCGTGCTGCAGAAGATAAAGATTTGCCCTTGATCATTAATGGTTTGTTTATATTTATTTAATAAAATATGTTGTATGACATTCAGAAAGTGACAAATTCAGAAGAAACAAAGCTCTAATTCATGTCCATATTTCCACTATTTCCACTGTTGTGTAAAATATCATCTGTGTAAACGTGCGACAAAAGTATCACAGCGATGTAAATGACATAAACAACGGCAAATTCACACAAGCCCCTGGGCGTTATTCTCATCACAAGAGACATTTGGTCCGCGACTGAGATGACGTCACGCACGTGTCCCTTCTTTTCACGGGCACGCCGCTTGCAGCGTGCAAATAGCCAGCCGCAGTGGTGAACGGGCAATCGACCATTGATTACTGTCTGATGACAGAAGGAATTCATGATACTTTGAGAGAGATGGTCATCGATGGGGAATGGTTTATCAGCATAGGGAGTGACCATAAACGCATCATTTTGAAAATGGGATATGTAGTTGGGAAAGCGAGCACGGAGCACAAAATGGCCAGTGCAAATTTGAACGGTGAACAAATAGCAAATATAGTCACTAGAGTCGAGGAAGAACTTGGCAAATGGCCAAGAGTGGGAATATGGTGAGTTTCTAAGTGTAATAACGACAGAAATACGGAAAGAGAAACAACATGTTCGGTGGAAAGGAAAAAAGAAACCGAAAAGCTGGTGGAACAGCGAGATACGAGAAGCCATCGCCGAACGACAGAAGGCATCCCGAGAGCACAGGCAGGCAAAGAAGGCGCAGTTGCCGCCGAATGAAGTAACCAGTAAATGGGAAATATACTGTGAGAAAAAGTCTATGGTTCAAATACTGGTGCCAGCAAAATTAAAAGGTGAAATACATGAGAAAGAGTATTTTGGAACCGCATAAAATTATTAGGCAGGAAGTCTGAAACAATACAACAACATACCCTAGATGAAGTTGGAACCAAGCTGGAAGCGGACGCAGCAATAATAACATCCGAAAAAAAGCAGTCGAATCTTTCAAAGACAATGGCGAGGTTCTAGTTGAGGAAAAAAGAAGCATGAACGAGAACCAGATGGAAAAGGAGCTGATGCTGACAAATTTCAACTGGAAGAAAGCGGAAGAGAAAATTGCTAAGCGCACAGCCACAGGGCCAGACGAGGTTCGCGTTAGGCTGATTAATGAACTAGGACCAAAAAGTAAGGAAGCTCGGGTGAAAGCAGAGGAACAAACCTTAAAAGATAGACGAATACCAGACATTTGGCGACAAAGTAGAATGAATTTAATTTATAAAGGTAAGGGCGAGAAACATAGAATTCACTCGTATAGACCGTTGACCATTACATCGGTTATATACAGTAATATACAGGCTAGCAATGCAGGCAATCAAAGCTTCAAGCATGGACAGAGAATAATGGCATTTTTGGAGAGCTTCGGAATGGCTTCAGAATAGGTAGGCGTTTGGATGATAACTTGTTTGTTCTTACTCAGTGTAGTGAAATATCACAAGTAGAAAACACCGTTGTATGTGGCCTTTTTAGACATTACAGGAGCCTATGACAACGTAGACAGCAACAATTTGTGGGCTATTCTGGAAGGGGAAGGCTTAGGTGACAATTGTCTACAGCTCTTGAAAAAGAAAATAGCAAATAGAATAGAAATAGAACCTAGAAAATACTGTTTGCGTTGAATGGGAACTGATGAGTAGCGAGGAGAAAGTTCATATCAAGGGACTGAGGCATGGGTGCCCTTTATCCCCGCTGCTGTTTATGATGTACATGGTGAGGACGGAGAGGGTGGTAGAAGGAAGTAATATCGTGTTTAATCTCTCATACAAACAGGCGGGAACAGTAGTATAGCAGCAGCTCCCAGGTTTATTTTATACGGACAACATTGCGTTGCTAGCTAACAGGCAAAGTGATTTGCAACGTCTGGCTACTATCTGTGGGCAGGAAGGCAACAATTTAGGTTTGAAATTTAGTGTTAGGAAATTAGGTGTTATGGTATTCAATGAAAACATTGAACAGACAGTGGAGACACAGGGCCAGGCAATACCTCGGGTAACAGGATATAAATACCTCGGTAGATGGATAAACGAAGGCAACAGATATTTGGAAACACAGGAAAAAACAATAACGGTGAAGGGGAAGAGAAATTCAGCCTTAATGAAGCACAGAGCGCTATGGGAATACAATAGGTACGAGGTCCTCCGAGGTATGCGGAAGGGTGTAATGGTTCCCGGACTTTTGGAAATGCGGTTGTTTGCTTGAAATCAGGGGTACAGTCAGGACTCGACGAGAAACAAAGGTCAGTGGGTCGCCTCGCATTGGGCGCTCACGGGAAGACTACAAATGAAGCTGTGCAGGGTAATATGGGCTGGACTAGTTTTGAAGTGAGGGAAGCTCGCAGTAAAATTGAGTATGAAGAACCGCTGAGGAATATGGAAGAAAGTAAATGGGCTGGGAGAGTGTTCAGGTTTCTGTACAGAAAAAACATTGATTCACAGTGCAGGAAAAGAACTGGAAGCTTACCAGCAACTATGCTGTGCAACACAGCAACAAAGAAGCTCAAGCGGAAATTCAGATAGGCTGAAATAATCTCATGGGTGGCGGCAATGGAAAAGAAACCTGCCATGAGGAACTAGTTGAGAGGAAAAAAGGAAATCAGGAAAGAAATAATTTATGCTAACTCAAAGGAAAGCTCATTACTTTTCGAAGCGAGA